>NW_027479449.1:0-121532 GCF_051014685.1 Ptiloglossa arizonensis
TATCCCCTCCAACCGCGGGGCCAGGGCCCGGAAATGGCCCTCGAAGCGCCAGTGGCTGTCGAGGTGAAGTCCCAGATATTTCATCTGAGACCTCACCTCGACGTCTGTCTCACCCACCCGGATCAGGGGGGGAGGCGGCTCTCCCCGGGGTCTATACATCCCGAGTACCTCGGTTTTGTGGAGAGCCACCTCCAAACCGATCCCCCTGATCCGGGAGACGACGCGCCGGACACCGTCCTCGGCGGCCCGAACAGCCCCCCTCCAGTCCCCCCCGACGGCCAACAACAAGGTGTCGTCCGCATAACATGTCAGACTGACGCCGTCGGGGAGGTCTTCGGCCCGCAGGACGGTGTCGTACCCGAGGTTCCACAGCAGGGGTCCTAACACCGACCCCTGCGGAACCCCGGAGTACACCGCTCTCCTCTCCGTCCCGCACCGGCCCGGATACTCGATCCACCTGTCGCGGAGGTAGTCCTCGACGACTGCCCTAAGGTAGGCGGGGACTCGATGTTCCTCAAGCCCCCGCCTAATCGCCGCCCAGGGTAGGGTGTTAAACGCATTGGCGATGTCCAAGGACACCGCCAATGCCACCCCACCCCGGGAGACCGCCGAGGCCGAGAGGGACCGGACGCGTCGAATCGCGTCGATCGTCGACCGGCCCTCCCGGAACCCGAACTGGCACTCCGCCAGCCCGGGCCCACCCCGCGACAGGTGCCCGACGATGCGGGCCGCCACGACTCTTTCTAGGAGCTTGCCCACATCGTCGAGCAGGCAAATCGGCCGGTACGCGGACGGAGAGTCCGCGGGCCTACCCTCTTTCCGGAGGAGGACCATTCGGGCCACCTTCCATGCGGAGGGGAATCGCCCGGCCTCCAGGCAGCGGTCGAATAGCTCCCGGAGGCCGTCACCCAGGACGTCCGCGGCCAAGACCAAGACTCGGCCGGGCACTCCCGAAGGACCCGGGGCAGTATCCTTCGCCCCGAGTCTTCGGATGGCCGCGGCTAGCTCCCCAGCCGAGACCCCCAGCTCCGCGGACCAGGTGGTCGGGTCCGCAGAGGGACGTGGCCCGCTCTCCCCCACGATCGGGAAGAGCGTGTCGACCACGTCCCTCAAGAGCTGGGGGTCGAGACCCTCGGTGATCGGGGGGGCCCATGGCCGGAGTTTATTCAGAACTATCCGGTATGGGCGCCCCCATGGATCCCGCTCGAGGGTCTCGAGGAGCTCCTTCCAGCTCTGGGCCTTGGCCCGTTTGATGGCGACCTGCAGAGCCCTCTTTCCCGCGCGATAGGACTCGTACAGTTCCGCCGCCCTAGCCCGCGCGCCGTCGTCGCCGTTCCGTCCGGCCCGACGACGCGCGCGGGTGTACTGGCGTCGGGCCCGGACGCATGCTGTCCGCAATTCCCCGATTTCGCCCGACCACCAGTACACCGCCCGACGAGGAGACCGCGGCCCGGCCCGGGGCATCGCCGCGTCGCAAATGCGCGCGACGGCGCTCCCGAGCCGAGCCACGGCCTCCTCCAGGTCGGGCAGCCTGGTCTCCCGTCGAGGCCAGGTTTCGGCTAGAGCGGCTGCCACCAGGACGTCCTTGTCAAGGCGCCGAAGCGCCCATCTGCGTGGTGGTGGTGGGGCGCTACCCGCTCCCGGGCGGAGGTGTCGGTGCGGGGCCGCGGCGGCCTCGGGGGAGGTCAAGACCACGCGGATATACCGGTGGTCCGATAATGTCTCCTCCCCCACCACCACGTCCCACCCGGACACCATACGCGCGGCGCCGGGGGATCCAAACGTCAAATCCACTATGGACCCTCCCCCGCGCCGCACGCACGTCAGCTCCGACCCCCGGTTAATCAACCGGAGGTCGAAGCCCGCCGCCCAGTCGCCCAGAGCCTCGCCCCTCCGATTGGTCCTGGGGGACCCCCATGCCACAGACCAGGCATTGAAGTCCCCCAGGACCAGCACCGGCCGGGGCGCAATCCTTGTGAGGCACGCCCCCACCCCGGCCAAGTACTGCTCGAAGGCAGCAAGGCCGCAGTTGGGCGAAACGTAGCACCCCACCACGGCGACTCCCCCCCACTGGACGGCGACGAATCCCGCCCCGTTCTCCAGTAAGGAGAACGGAGGGGACCCGTCACCGCCCTGCCACACAGCCGCCACCAAGCCGCCCGCATCCCCCATCCAATGCGGATGGTCGGGGACGCGGTACGGCTCGGCGGCGACTGCCAGACCACCCCCCCACTCCGCCAGCGTCTGACACATCAGGTCCTGCGCTGCACGGCAGTGGTTGAGGTTGGCCTGCAGGAGGAGGCGGGGAGCCATTATTTGATGGCCTCCTCACCGCCTCCTGGTGGCACCTCCGTGAGGACGGCGGCGGGGCCGATGTCCACCTCCATCGCAGACACCAACGCCGCCGCCGCCTCCGACCTCTTCCTTGCGGCCGTCGCGTCGGTCGCGGCCAGGTCCGCGGGCGCCGCGGCGCTCGCAGCTGGGGCCGCTCTCACCGGCGCCGGGAGCGGCCCCGGCGCCCCCCTCCTCTGCCCTCGTCGGGATGGGGGGGTACATTGCTTCCCCCCCATTCGGTGCGCGGCGGGTCTCCCCATGTCCGCACACAGCGGGCACTTGGGGGCCGCCGCGCAGTGGCTCGCGCGGTGGCCTTCGGCACCGCAGCGGTAACAAGCACCGCTGCGGTCCACCGCGGAGGTGCACCGCTGCCTTACATGGCCCGTCTCCAGGCAGCGGTAGCACTGGAGTGGGCGTTGGGCGAGGACCTCGATCCTCGCCGACACCCACCCCACCACGATCCTCCCGACTGCTTCTAACTTCCGGGCAGCCGGAAGAGGGCACCGTGCCCACACCGCTCCCAGGCCGGAGGAGGACCGCCGGACCTCCCCGGTCCGGATGTCCCCCTCAGAGCAGCCACCGGCCTGGGCCAGCGCCCTGGCCACCTCCTCCCGGGTGACCGAGTCGTCCAGCCCACAAACGCGCAGCTCCGCGCTCTTTGTGGGCCGGGCGACCCTGACACCCCGGGGCGCCAAGGCCTCGCCCAGCTTTTCGGCCAGTCGGTCCGCCCTGGCTGCGTTGTCGGGGCCGCTCACGCGCAGCATGAGCGCCCCCGTCACCGCCCATCTCGGGCGGACCGACTCGATGGCGAGTGCGGCCAAGGATATCTTTTCCTTGGCCGCCGCCATCACCTCCCCGTAGGAGACGCCCCCCCCCTCCGGGACGGTCAGCATGACTGCTGCCGTTGAAGGGGGGCGTCCCAGACGGGGCTTCGCCCTCCCCGCCTTTCCGTCCCTCTTCGGGGCAACCGGCGGGGGAGGCGGCGGCACCCGGGCCGCCCTCCTCGCCGTCCTTCCCGCCCTTCGGCCAAGGACCTCGGTCCACAAGGGACCGGATGGGGGCGGCGGCGGAGGCATTTGTGCCCCCGCCGTCTCCCCCACCACGGCACCCTTGCCCTTCGTCTTTGCCGCAGGGCCCGGAACCGCGATGGTCCCCCCCTGCGGTCCCCCGCCCCTCGGTTGTTTCCCGGGCCCGGTCCTCCGTCCCGCCGGCGCTCCGTCCTTGGGGCGAAGCGCCGCCCGTATTTCCCCCCGGATGACGGCCATCATGGCCGCCATCTTGGCGTCCATGAGGAGCTCGATGCTCCTCGTGGACGCCGCTGGCGTGGGGGGAGCTCCCGCTTTCCCTCCCCCACACGTGCATACGCCCGTCGGCCCCGGATGAGGGCGCCTCCTAAGGGCGTCCGATTCCCTCCGCAAGCAGGCCAGCTCGTCCTGCAGCGTCTCCACACGCTGCCTTAGCTGGGCGTTCGTGCACTCCAAGGCAGCTGGTACACGGCGTCCCAGCTCCTGGAGAGCCCTCCGCGCCTCCGTCGCGGCCTGGCCAACCGACCTCGCGGAGGCGGTAGTCAGCCCTCGCGAGGTGGTGGCCACCTTCTCAATAGACCTCAGGGACGAGGCAATACGGGCCGATACATGGGCCGTATCCTCGTCCCTGAGGTCCTCCTCCCCGTCGGTCACCGTGAGCAACGGTGGAGCAGCGGACGTGGACGGATCTTCCTCCGTCCTCCGCCCCTCCACCGTCCTGCGCCTCTTTACGCCCGCGGCACTGGTCGCGGACGCCAGGGACGAGAATGGCCTAGGGAAAAAATACACATACCGTTGTATTCGGGCGAGTTTCTACTTTCAGATGCAATAGGAATTTTTGGGTTAGGTCAATCCGTTCATGAGATATGGGGGTTTGAAGCCAAGAAATGGTTGAGAAGGCAAAAAATTTTTCGCACTTCTGCTGCTCCAAACGCTTATCCAGAATGGCCTAGGGAAAAAATATACATACCGTTGTAATCGGGCGAGTTTCTACTTTCAGACGCCACAGGAATTTTTGGGTTAGGTCAATCCGTTCGGGAGATATGGGAGTTTGAAGCTAAGAAATGGTTGAGAAGACAACAAATTTTTCGCACTTCTGCTGATCCAAACGCTTAACCAGAATGACCTAGGGAAAAAATACACATGCCGTTGTAACCGGGCGAGTTTCTACTTTCAGATGCAATAGGAATTTTTGGGTTAGGTCAATCCGTTCGCGAGATATGGGAGTTTGAAACCAAGAAATGGTTGAGAAGGCAAAAAATTTTTCGCAATTCTGCTGCTCCAAACGTTTAACCAGAATGGCCTAGGGAAAAAATACACATACCGTTGTATTCGGGCGAGTTTCTACTTTCAGATGCAATAGGAATTTTTGGGTTAGGTCAATCCGTTCGCGAGATATGGGGGGTTTGAAGCCAAGAAATGGTTGAGAAGGCAAAAAATTTTTCGCAATTCTGCTGATCCAAACGCTTAACCAGAATGGCCTAGGGAAAAAATACACATACCGTTGTTATCGGGCGAGTTTCTTCTTTCAGACCTAACAGGAATTTTTGGGTTAGGTCAATCCGTTCGCGAGATATGGGAGTTTGAATCCAAGAAATGGATGAGAAGGCAAAAAATTTTTCGCAATTCTGCTGCTCCAAACGCTTAACCAGAATGGCCTAGGGAAAAAATACGCATACAGTTGTAATCGGACGAGTTTCTACTTTCAGACGCAGCAGGAATTTTTGGGTTTGGTCAATCCGTTCGCGAGATATGGGACTTTGAAGCTAAGTAATGGTTGAGAAGACAACAAATTTTTCGCAATTCTGCTGATCCAAACGCTTAACCAGAATGGCCTCGGGAAAAAATACACATACCGCTGTAATCGGGCGAGTTTCTACTTTCAGATGCAATAGGTATTTTTGGGTTAGGTCAATCCGTTCGCGAGATATGGAAGTTTGAAGCCAAGAAATGGTTGAGAAGGCAAAAAATTTTTCGCAATTCTGCTGCTCCAAACGCTTAACCAGAATGGCCTAGGGAGAAAATACACATACCGTTGTAATCGGACGAGTTTCTACTTTCAGACGCAACAGGAATTTTTGGGTTAGGTCAATCCTTTCGCGAGATATGGGAGTTTGAATCCAAGAAATGGATGCGAAGGCAAAAAATTTTTCGCAATTCTGCTGCTCCAAACGCTTAACCAGAATGGCCTCGGGAAAAAATACACATACCGCTGTAATCGGGCGAGTTTCTACTTTCAGATGCAATAGGTATTTTTGGGTTAGGTCAATCCGTTCGCGAGATATGGAAGTTTGAAGCCAAGGAATGGTTGAGAAGGCAAAAAATTTTTCGCAATTCTGCTGCTCCAAACGCTTAACCAGAATGGCCTCGGGAAAAAATACACATACCGCTGGAATCGGGCGAGTTTCTACTTTCAGATGCAATAGGTATTTTTGGGTTAGGTCAATCCGTTCGCGAGATATGGAAGTTTGAAGCCAAGGAATGGTTGAGAAGGCAAAAAATTTTTCGCAATTCTGCTGCTCCAAACGCTTAACCAGAATGGCCTAGGGAAAAAATACACATACCGTTGTAATCGGGCGAGTTTCTACTTTCAGACGCAACAGGAATTTTTGGGTTAGGTCAATCCTTTCGCGAGATATGGGAGTTTGAATCCAAGAAATGGATGCGAAGGCAAAAAATTTTTCGCAATTCTGCTGCTCCAAACGCTTAACCAGAATGGCCTAGGGAAAAAATACACATACCGTTGTAATCGGGCTAGTTTCTACTTTCAGAGGCAATAGGAATTTTTGGGTTAGGTCAATCCGTTCGCGAGATATGCGAGTTTGAAGCTAAGAAATGGTTGAGAAGACAACAAATTTTTCGCAATGCTGCTGCTCCAAACGCTTAACCAGAATGGCCTAGGGAAAAAATACGCATACAGTTGTAATCGGACGAGTTTCTACTTTCAGACGCAGCAGGAATTTTTGAGTTTGGTCAATCCGTTCGCGAGATATGGGAGTTTGAAGCCAAGAAATGGTTGAGAAGGCAAAAAATTTTTCGCAATTCTGCTGCTCCAAACGCTTAACCAGAATGGCCTCGGGAAAAAATACACATACCGCTGTAATCGGGCGAGTTTCTACTTTCAGATGCAATAGGTATTTTTGGGTTAGGACAATCCGTTCGCGAGATATGGAAGTTTGAAGCCAAGGAATGGTTGAGAAGGCAAAAAATTTTTCGCAATTCTGCTGCTCCAAACGCTTAACCAGAATGGCCTAGGGAAAAAATACACATACCGTTGTAATCGGGCGAGTTTCTACTTTCAGACGCAACAGGAATTTTTGGGTTAGGTCAATCCTTTCGCGAGATATGGGAGTTTGAATCCAAGAAATGGATGCGAAGGCAAAAAATTTTTCGCAATTCTGCTGCTCCAAACGCTTAACCAGAATGGCCTCGGGAAAAAATACACATACCGCTGTAATCGGGCGAGTTTCTACTTTCAGATGCAATAGGTATTTTTGGGTTAGGTCAATCCGTTCGCGAGATATGGAAGTTTGAAGCCAAGGAATGGTTGAGAAGGCAAAATATTTTTCGCAATTCTGCTGCTCCAAACGCTTAACCAGAATGGCCTAGGGAAAAAATACACATACCGTTGTAATCGGGCGAGTTTCTACTTTCAGACGCAACAGGAATTTTTGGGTTAGGTCAATCCTTTCGCGAGATATGGGAGTTTGAATCCAAGAAATGGATGCGGAGGCAAAAAATTTTTCGCAATTCTGCTGCTCCAAACGCTTAACCAGAATGGCCTAGGGAAAAAATACACATACCGTTGTAATCGGGCTAGTTTCTACTTTCAGAGGCAATAGGAATTTTTGGGTTAGGTCAATCCGTTCGCGAGATATGCGAGTTTGAAGCTAAGAAATGGTTGAGAAGACAACAAATTTTTCGCAATGCTGCTGCTCCAAACGCTTAACCAGAATGGCCTAGGGAAAAAATACGCATACAGTTGTAATCGGACGAGTTTCTACTTTCAGACGCAGCAGGAATTTTTGGGTTTGGTCAATCCGTTCGCGAGATATGGGAGTTTGAAGCCAAGAAATGGTTGAAAAGGCAAAAAATTTTTCGCAATTCTGCTGCTCCAAACGCTTAACCAGAATGGCCTCGGGAAAAAAATACACATACCGCTGTAATCGGGCGAGTTTCTACTTTCAGATGCAATAGGTATTTTTGGGTTAGGTCAATCCGTTCGCGAGATATGGAAGTTTGAAGCCAAGAAATGGTTGAGAAGGCAAAAAATTTTTCGCAATTCTGCTGCTCCAAACGCTGAACCAGAATGGCCTAGGGAGAAAATACACATACCGTTGTAATCGGGCGAGTTTCTACTTTCAGACGCAACAGGAATTTTTGGGTTAGGTCAATCCTTTCGCGAGATATGGGAGTTTGAATCCAAGAAATGGATGCGAAGGCAAAAAATTTTTCGCAATTCTGCTGCTCCAAACGCTTAACCAGAATGGCCTCGGGAAAAAATACACATACCGCTGTAATCGGGCGAGTTTCTACTTTCAGATGCAATAGGTATTTTTGGGTTAGGTCAATCCGTTCGCGAGATATGGGAGTTTGAAGCCCAGAAATGGTTCAGAAGGCAAAAAATTTATCGCAATTCTGCTAATCCAAACGCTTAACCAGAATGGCCTAGGGAGAAAATACACATACCTTTGTAATCGGGCTAGTTTCTACTTTCAGAGGCAATAGGAATTTTTGGGTTAGGTCAATCCGTTCGCGAGATATGCGAGTTTGAAGCTAAGAAATGGTTGAGAAGACAACAAATTTTTCGCAATGCTGCTGCTCCAAACGCTTAACCAGGATGGCCTAGGGAAAAAATACGCATACAGTTGTAATCGGACGAGTTTCTACTTTCAGACGCAGCAGGAATTTTTGGGTTTGGTCAATCCGTTCGCGAGATATGGGAGTTTGAAGCCAAGAAATGGTTGAGAAGGCAAAAAATTTTTCGCAATTCTGCTGCTCCAAACGCTTAACCAGAATGGCCTAGGGAAAAAATACACATACCGCTGTAATCGGGCGAGTTTCTACTTTCAGATGCAATAGGTATTTTTGGGTTAGGTCAATCCGTTCGCGAGATATGGAAGTTTGAAGCCAAGAAATGGTTGAGAAGGCAAAAAATTTTTCGCAATTCTGCTGCTCCAAACGCTTAACCAGAATGGCCTAGGGAAAAAATACACATACCGCTGTAATCGGGCGAGATTCTACTTTCAGATGCAATAGGAATTTTTGGGTTAGGTCAATCCGTTTGCGAGATATGGGAGTTTGAAACAAAGAAATGGTTGAGAAGGCAAAAATTTTTTCGCAATTCTGCTGCTCCAAACGCTTAACCAGAATGGCCTAGGGAAAAAATACACATACCGTTGTATTCGGGCGAGTTTCTACTTTCAGATGCAATAGGAATTTTTGGGTTAGGTCAATCCGTTCGCGAGATATGGGAGTTTAAAGCCAAGAAATGGTTGAGAAGGCAAAAAATTTTTCGCACTTCTGCTGCTCCAAACGCTTAACCAGAATGGCCTAGGGAAAAAATACACATACCGTTGTAATCGGGCTAGTTTCTACTTTCAGAGGCAATAGGAATTTTTGGGTTAAGTCAATCCGTTCGCGAGATATGCGTGTTTGAAGCTAAGAAATGGTTGAGAAGGCAAAAAATTTTTCGCAATTCTGCTGCTCCAAACGCTTAACCAGAATGGTCTCGGGAAAAAATACACATACCGCTGTAATCGGGCGAGTTTCTACTTTCAGATGCAATAGGTATTTTTGGGTTAGGTCAATCCGTTCGCGAGATATGGAAGTTTGAAGCCAAGGAATGGTTGAGAAGGCAAAAAATTTTTCGCAATTCTGCTGCTCCAAACGCTTAACCAGAATGGCCTAGGGAAAAAATACACATACCGTTGTAATCGGGCGAGTTTCTACTTTCAGACGCAACAGGAATTTTTGGGTTATGTCAATCCTTTCGCGAGATATGGGAGTTTGAATCCAAGAAATGGATGCGAAGGCAAAAAATTTTTCGCAATTCTGCTGCTCCAAACGCTTAACCAGAATGGCCTAGGGAAAAAATACACATACCGTTGTAATCGGGCGAGTTTCTTCTTTCAGACGCAACAGGAATTTTTGGGTTAGGTCAATCCGTTCGCGAGATATGGGAGTTTGAATCCAAGAAATGGATGAGAAGGCAAAAAATTTTTCGCAATTCTGCTGCTCCAAACGCTTAACCAGAATGGCCTAGGGAAAAAATACACATACCGTTGTAATCGGGCTTGTTTCTACTTTCAGAGGCAATAGGAATTTTTGGGTTAGGTCAATCCGTTCGCGAGACATGCGAGTTTGAAGCTAAGAAATGGTTGAGAAGACAACAAATTTTTCGCAATTCTGCTGCCCCAAACGCTTAACCAGAATGGCCTCGGGAAAAAATACACATACCGCTGTAATCGGGCGAGTTTCTACTTTCAGATGCAATAGGTATTTTTGGGTTAGGTCAATCCGTTCGCGAGATATGGGAGTTTGAAGCCCAGAAATGGTTCAGAAGGCAAAAAATTTATCGCAATTCTGCTAATCCAAACGCTTAACCAGAATGGCCTAGGGAGAAAATACACATACCTTTGTAATCGGGCTAGTTTCTACTTTCAGAGGCAATAGGAATTTTTGGGTTAGGTCAATCCGTTCGCGAGATATGCGAGTTTGAAGCTAAGAAATGGTTGAGAAGACAACAAATTTTTCGCAATGCTGCTGCTCCAAACGCTTAACCAGGATGGCCTAGGGAAAAAATACGCATACAGTTGTAATCGGACGAGTTTCTACTTTCAGACGCAGCAGGAATTTTTGGGTTTGGTCAATCCGTTCGCGAGATATGGGAGTTTGAAGCCAAGAAATGGTTGAGAAGGCAAAAAATTTTTCGCAATTCTGCTGCTCCAAACGCTTAACCAGAATGGCCTAGGGAAAAAATACACATACCGCTGTAATCGGGCGAGTTTCTACTTTCAGATGCAATAGGTATTTTTGGGTTAGGTCAATCCGTTCGCGAGATATGGAAGTTTGAAGCCAAGAAATGGTTGAGAAGGCAAAAAATTTTTCGCAATTCTGCTGCTCCAAACGCTTAACCAGAATGGCCTAGGGAAAAAATACACATACCGCTGTAATCGGGCGAGATTCTACTTTCAGATGCAATAGGAATTTTTGGGTTAGGTCAATCCGTTTGCGAGATATGGGAGTTTGAAACAAAGAAATGGTTGAGAAGGCAAAAATTTTTTCGCAATTCTGCTGCTCCAAACGCTTAACCAGAATGGCCTAGGGAAAAAATACACATACCGTTGTATTCGGGCGAGTTTCTACTTTCAGATGCAATAGGAATTTTTGGGTTAGGTCAATCCGTTCGCGAGATATGGGAGTTTAAAGCCAAGAAATGGTTGAGAAGGCAAAAAATTTTTCGCACTTCTGCTGCTCCAAACGCTTAACCAGAATGGCCTAGGGAAAAAATACACATACCGTTGTAATCGGGCTAGTTTCTACTTTCAGAGGCAATAGGAATTTTTGGGTTAAGTCAATCCGTTCGCGAGATATGCGTGTTTGAAGCTAAGAAATGGTTGAGAAGGCAAAAAATTTTTCGCAATTCTGCTGCTCCAAACGCTTAACCAGAATGGTCTCGGGAAAAAATACACATACCGCTGTAATCGGGCGAGTTTCTACTTTCAGATGCAATAGGTATTTTTGGGTTAGGTCAATCCGTTCGCGAGATATGGAAGTTTGAAGCCAAGGAATGGTTGAGAAGGCAAAAAATTTTTCGCAATTCTGCTGCTCCAAACGCTTAACCAGAATGGCCTAGGGAAAAAATACACATACCGTTGTAATCGGGCGAGTTTCTACTTTCAGACGCAACAGGAATTTTTGGGTTATGTCAATCCTTTCGCGAGATATGGGAGTTTGAATCCAAGAAATGGATGCGAAGGCAAAAAATTTTTCGCAATTCTGCTGCTCCAAACGCTTAACCAGAATGGCCTAGGGAAAAAATACACATACCGTTGTAATCGGGCGAGTTTCTTCTTTCAGACGCAACAGGAATTTTTGGGTTAGGTCAATCCGTTCGCGAGATATGGGAGTTTGAATCCAAGAAATGGATGAGAAGGCAAAAAATTTTTCGCAATTCTGCTGCTCCAAACGCTTAACCAGAATGGCCTAGGGAAAAAATACACATACCGTTGTAATCGGGCTTGTTTCTACTTTCAGAGGCAATAGGAATTTTTGGGTTAGGTCAATCCGTTCGCGAGACATGCGAGTTTGAAGCTAAGAAATGGTTGAGAAGACAACAAATTTTTCGCAATTCTGCTGCCCCAAACGCTTAACCAGAATGGCCTAGGGAAAAAATACACATACCGTTGTAATCGGGCGAGTTTCTACTTTCAGATGCAATAGGAATTTTTGGGTTAGGTCAATCCGTTCGCGAGATATGGGAGTTTGAAGCCAAGAAATGGTTCAGAAGGCAAAAAATTTATCGCAATTCTGCTAATCCAAACGCTTAACCAGAATGGCCTAGGGAGAAAATACACATACCTTTGTAATCGGGCTAGTTTCTACTTTCAGAGGCAATAGGAATTTTTGGGTTAGGTCAATCCGTTCGCGAGATATGCGAGTTTGAAGCTAAGAAATGGTTGAGAAGACAACAAATTTTTCGCAATGCTGCTGCTCCAAACGCTTAACCAGGATGGCCTAGGGAAAAAATACGCATACAGTTGTAATCGGACGAGTTTCTACTTTCAGACGCAGCAGGAATTTTTGGGTTTGGTCAATCCGTTCGCGAGATATGGGAGTTTGAATCCAAGAAATGGATGCGAAGGCAAAAAATTTTTCGCAATTCTGCTGCTCCAAACGCTTAACCAGAATGGCCTCGGGAAAAAATACACATACCGCTGTAATCGGGCGAGTTTCTACTTTCAGATGCAATAGGTATTTTTGGGTTAGGTCAATCCGTTCGCGAGATATGGGAGTTTGAAGCCCAGAAATGGTTCAGAAGGCAAAAAATTTTTCGCAATTCTGCTGCCCCAAACGCTTAACCAGAATGGCCTAGGGAAAAAATACACATACCGTTGTAATCGGGCGAGTTTCTACTTTCAGATGCAATAGGAATTTTTGGGGTAGGTCAATCCGTTCGCGAGATATGGGAGTTTGAAGCCAAGAAATGGTTCAGAAGGCAAAAAATTTATCGCAATTCTGCTAATCCAAACGCTTAACCAGAATGGACTAGGGAGAAAATACACATACCTTTGTAATCGGGCTAGTTTCTACTTTCAGAGGCAATAGGAATTTTTGGGTTAGGTCAATCCGTTCGCGAGATATGCGAGTTTGAAGCTAAGAAATGGTTGAGAAGACAACAAATTTTTCGCAATGCTGCTGCTCCAAACGCTTAACCAGGATGGCCTAGGGAAAAAATACGCATACAGTTGTAATCGGACGAGTTTCTACTTTCAGACGCAGCAGGAATTTTTGGGTTTGGTCAATCCGTTCGCGAGATATGGGAGTTTGAAGCCAAGAAATGGTTGAGAAGGCAAAAAATTTTTCGCAATTCTGCTGCTCCAAACGCTTAACCAGAATGGCCTAGGGAAAAAATACACATACCGCTGTAATCGGGCGAGTTTCTACTTTCAGATGCAATAGGTATTTTTGGGTTAGGTCAATCCGTTCGCGAGATATGGAAGTTTGAAGCCAAGAAATGGTTGAGAAGGCAAAAAATTATTCGCAATTCTGCTGCACCAAACGCTTAACCAGAATGGCCTAGGGAAAAAATACACATACCGCTGTAATCGGGCGAGATTCTACTTTCAGATGCAATAGGAATTTTTGGGTTAGGTCAATCCGTTTGCGAGATATGGGAGTTTGAAACAAAGAAATGGTTGAGAAGGCAAAAATTTTTTCGCAATTCTGCTGCTCCAAACGCTTAACCAGAATGGCCTAGGGAAAAAATACACATACCGTTGTATTCGGGCGAGTTTCTACTTTCAGATGCAATAGGAATTTTTGGGTTAGGTCAATCCGTTCGCGAGATATGGGAGTTTAAAGCCAAGAAATGGTTGAGAAGGCAAAAAATTTTTCGCACTTCTGCTGCTCCAAACGCTTAACCAGAATGGCCTAGGGAAAAAATACACGTACCGTTGTAATCGGGCTAGTTTCTACTTTCAGAGGCAATAGGAATTTTTGGGTTAGGTCAATCCGTTCGCGAGATATGCGAGTTTGAAGCTAAGAAATGGTTGAGAAGACAACAAATTTTTCGCAATGCTGCTGCTCCAAACGCTTAACCAGAATGGCCTAGGGAAAAAATACACATACCTTTGTAATCGGGCTAGTTTCTACTTTCAGAGGCAATAGGAATTTTTGGGTTAGGTCAATCCGTTCGCGAGATATGCGAGTTTGAAGCTAAGAAATGGTTGAGAAGACAACAAATTTTTCGCAATGCTGCTGCTCCAAACGCTTAACCAGGATGGCCTAGGGAAAAAATACGCATACAGTTGTAATCGGACGAGTTTCTACTTTCAGACGCAGCAGGAATTTTTGGGTTTGGTCAATCCGTTCGCGAGATATGGGAGTTTGAATCCAAGAAATGGATGCGAAGGCAAAAAATTTTTCGCAATTCTGCTGCTCCAAACGCTTAACCAGAATGGCCTCGGGAAAAAATACACACACCGCTGTAATCGGGCGAGTTTCTACTTTCAGATGCAATAGGTATTTTTGGGTTAGGTCAATCCGTTCGCGAGATATGGGAGTTTGAAGCCCAGAAATGGTTCAGAAGGCAAAAAATTTTTCGCAATTCTGCTGCCCCAAACGCTTAACCAGAATGGCCTAGGGAAAAAATACACATACCGTTGTAATCGGGCGAGTTTCTACTTTCAGATGCAATAGGAATTTTTGGGGTAGGTCAATCCGTTCGCGAGATATGGGAGTTTGAAGCCAAGAAATGGTTCAGAAGGCAAAAAATTTATCGCAATTCTGCTAATCCAAACGCTTAACCAGAATGGACTAGGGAGAAAATACACATACCTTTGTAATCGGGCTAGTTTCTACTTTCAGAGGCAATAGGAATTTTTGGGTTAGGTCAATCCGTTCGCGAGATATGCGAGTTTGAAGCTAAGAAATGGTTGAGAAGACAACAAATTTTTCGCAATGCTGCTGCTCCAAACGCTTAACCAGGATGGCCTAGGGAAAAAATACGCATACAGTTGTAATCGGACGAGTTTCTACTTTCAGACGCAGCAGGAATTTTTGGGTTTGGTCAATCCGTTCGCGAGATATGGGAGTTTGAAGCCAAGAAATGGTTGAGAAGGCAAAAAATTTTTCGCAATTCTGCTGCTCCAAACGCTTAACCAGAATGGCCTAGGGAAAAAATACACATACCGCTGTAATCGGGCGAGTTTCTACTTTCAGATGCAATAGGTATTTTTGGGTTAGGTCAATCCGTTCGCGAGATATGGAAGTTTGAAGCCAAGAAATGGTTGAGAAGGCAAAAAATTTTTCGCAATTCTGCTGCACCAAACGCTTAACCAGAATGGCCTAGGGAAAAAATACACATACCGCTGTAATCGGGCGAGATTCTACTTTCAGATGCAATAGGAATTTTTGGGTTAGGTCAATCCGTTTGCGAGATATGGGAGTTTGAAACAAAGAAATGGTTGAGAAGGCAAAAATTTTTTCGCAATTCTGCTGCTCCAAACGCTTAACCAGAATGGCCTAGGGAAAAAATACACATACCGTTGTATTCGGGCGAGTTTCTACTTTCAGATGCAATAGGAATTTTTGGGTTAGGTCAATCCGTTCGCGAGATATGGGAGTTTAAAGCCAAGAAATGGTTGAGAAGGCAAAAAATTTTTCGCACTTCTGCTGCTCCAAACGCTTAACCAGAATGGCCTAGGGAAAAAATACACGTACCGTTGTAATCGGGCTAGTTTCTACTTTCAGAGGCAATAGGAATTTTTGGGTTAGGTCAATCCGTTCGCGAGATATGCGAGTTTGAAGCTAAGAAATGGTTGAGAAGACAACAAATTTTTCGCAATGCTGCTGCTCCAAACGCTTAACCAGAATGGCCTAGGGAAAAAATACGCATACAGTTGTAATCGGACGAGTTTCTACTTTCAGACGCAGCAGGAATTTTTGAGTTTGGTCAATCCGTTCGCGAGATATGGGAGTTTGAAGCCAAGAAATGGTTGAGAAGGCAAAAAATTTTTCGCAATTCTGCTGCTCCAAACGCTTAACCAGAATGGCCTCGGGAAAAAATACACATACCGCTGTAATCGGGCGAGTTTCTACTTTCAGATGCAATAGGTATTTTTGGGTTAGGCCAATCCGTTCGCGAGATATGGAAGTTTGAAGCCAAGGAATGGTTGAGAAGGCAAAAAATTTTTCGCAATTCTGCTGCTCCAAACGCTTAACCAGAATGGCCTAGGGAAAAAATACACATACCGTTGTAATCGGGCGAGTTTCTACTTTCAGACGCAACAGGAATTTTTGGGTTAGGTCAATCCTTTCGCGAGATATGGGAGTTTGAATCCAAGAAATGGATGCGAAGGCAAAAAATTTTTCGCAATTCTGCTGCTCCAAACGCTTAACCAGAATGGCCTAGGGAAAAAATACACATACCGTTGTAATCGGGCGAGTTTCTTCTTTCAGACGCAACAGGAATTTTTGGGTTAGGTCAATCCGTTCGCGAGATATGGGAGTTTGAATCCAAGAAATGGATGAGAAGGAAAAAATTTTTCGCAATTCTGCTGCTCCAAACGCTTAACCAGAATGGCCTAGGGAAAAAATACACATACCGTTGTAATCGGGCTTGTTTCTACTTTCAGAGGCAATAGGAATTTTTGGGTTAGGTCAATCCGTTCGCGAGATATGGGAGTTTGAAGCCAAGAAATGGTTCAGAAGGCAAAAAATTTATCGCAATTCTGCTAATCCAAACGCTTAACCAGAATGGCCTAGGGAGAAAATACACATACCTTTGTAATCGGGCTAGTTTCTACTTTCAGAGGCAATAGGAATTTTTGGGTTAGGTCAATCCGTTCGCGAGATATGCGAGTTTGAAGCTAAGAAATGGTTGAGAAGACAACAAATTTTTCGCAATGCTGCTGCTCCAAACGCTTAACCAGGATGGCCTAGGGAAAAAATACGCATACAGTTGTAATCGGACGAGTTTCTACTTTCAGACGCAGCAGGAATTTTTGGGTTTGGTCAATCCGTTCGCGAGATATGGGAGTTTGAAGCCAAGAAATGGTTGAGAAGGCAAAAAATTTTTCGCAATTCTGCTGCTCCAAACGCTTAACCAGAATGGCCTAGGGAAAAAATACACATACCGCTGTAATCGGGCGAGTTTCTACTTTCAGATGCAATAGGTATTTTTGGGTTAGGTCAATCCGTTCGCGAGATATGGAAGTTTGAAGCCAAGAAATGGTTGAGAAGGCAAAAAATTTTTCGCAATTCTGCTGCTCCAAACGCTTAACCAGAATGGCCTAGGGAAAAAATACACATACCGCTGTAATCGGGCGAGATTCTACTTTCAGATGCAATAGGAATTTTTGGGTTAGGTCAATCCGTTTGCGAGATATGGGAGTTTGAAACAAAGAAATGGTTGAGAAGGCAAAAATTTTTTCGCAATTCTGCTGCTCCAAACGCTTAACCAGAATGGCCTAGGGAAAAAATACACATACCGTTGTATTCGGGCGAGTTTCTACTTTCAGATGCAATAGGAATTTTTGGGTTAGGTCAATCCGTTCGCGAGATATGGGAGTTTAAAGCCAAGAAATGGTTGAGAAGGCAAAAAATTTTTCGCACTTCTGCTGCTCCAAACGCTTAACCAGAATGGCCTAGGGAAAATATACACATACCGTTGTAATCGGGCGAGTTTCTACTTTCAGATGCAGCAGGAATTTTTGGGTTAGGTCAATCCGTTCGCGAGATATGGGAGTTTGAAGCCGAGAAATGGTTGAGAAGGCAAAAAATTTTTCGCAATTCTGCTGCTCCAAACGCTTAACAAGAATGGCCTAGGGAAAAAATACACATACCGTTGTAATCGGGCGGGTTTCTACTTTCAGATGCAACAGGAATTTTTGGGTTAGGTCAATCCGTTCGCGAGATATGGGAGTTTGAAGCTAAGAAATGGTTGAGAAGACAACAAATTTTTCGCAATTCTGCTGCTCCAAACGCTTAACCAGAATGGCCTAGGGAAAAAATACACATACCGCTGTAATCGGGCGAGTTTCTACTTTCAGATGCAATAGGTATTTTTGGGTTAGGTCAATCCGTTCGCGAGATATGGAAGTTTGAAGCCAAGAAATGGTTGAGAAGGCAAAAAATTTTTCGCAATTCTGCTGCTCCAAACGCTTAACCAGAATGGCATAGGGAAAAAATACACATACCGCTGTAATCGGGCGAGATTCTACTTTCAGACGCAATAGGAATTTTTGGGTTAGGTCAATCCGTTTGCGAGATATGGGAGTTTGAAAAAAAGAAATGGTTGAGAAGGCAAAAATTTTTTCGCAATTCTGCTGCTCCAAACGCTTAACCAGAATGGCCTAGGGAAAAAATACACATACCGTTGTATTCGGGCGAGTTTCTACTTTCAGATGCAATAGGAATTTTTGGGTTAGGTCAATCCGTTCGCGAGATATGGGAGTTTAAAGCCAAGAAATGGTTGAGAAGGCAAAAAATTTTTCGCACTTCTGCTGCTCCAAACGCTTAACCAGAATGGCCTAGGGAAAAAATACACATACCGTTGTAATCGGGCTAGTTTCTACTTTCAGAGGCAATAGGAATTTTTGGGTTAGGTCAATCCGTTCGCGAGATATGCGAGTTTGAAGCTAAGAAATGGTTGAGAAGGCAAAAAATTTTTCGCAATTCTGCTGCTCCAAACGCTTAACCAGAATGGCCTAGGGAAAAAATACACATACCGTTGTAATCGGGCGAGTTTCTACTTTCAGACGCAACAGGAATTTTTGGGTTAGGTCAATCCTTTCGCGAGATATGGGAGTTTGAATCCAAGAAATGGATGCGAAGGCAAAAAATTTTTCGCAATTCTGCTGCTCCAAACGCTTAACCAGAATGGCCTAGGGAAAAAATACACATACCGTTGTAATCGGGCGAGTTTCTTCTTTCAGACGCAACAGGAATTTTTGGGTTAGGTCAATCCGTTCGCGAGATATGGGAGTTTGAAGCCAAGAAATGGTTGAGAAGGCAAAAAATTTTTCGCAATTCTGCTGCTCCAAACGCTTAACCAGAATGGCCTAGGGAAAAAATACACATACCGCTGTAATCGGGCGAGTTTCTACTTTCAGACGCAACAGGAATTTTTGGGTTAGGTCAATCCTTTCGCGAGATATGCGAGTTTGAAGCTAAGAAATGGTTGAGAAGACAACAAATTTTTCGCAATGCTGCTGCTCCAAACGCTTAACCAGGATGGCCTAGGGAAAAAATACGCATACAGTTGTAATCGGACGAGTTTCTACTTTCAGACGCAGCAGGAATTTTTGGGTTTGGTCAATCCGTTCGCGAGATATGGGAGTTTGAAGCCAAGAAATGGTTGAGAAGGCAAAAAATTTTTCGCAATTCTGCTGCTCCAAACGCTTAACCAGAATGGCCTAGGGAAAAAATACACATACCGCTGTAATCGGGCGAGTTTCTACTTTCAGATGCAATAGGTATTTTTGGGTTAGGTCAATCCGTTCGCGAGATATGGAAGTTTGAAGCCAAGAAATGGTTGAGAAGGCAAAAAATTTTTCGCAATTCTGCTGCACCAAACGCTTAACCAGAATGGCCTAGGGAAAAAATACACATACCGCTGTAATCGGGCGAGATTCTACTTTCAGATGCAATAGGAATTTTTGGGTTAGGTCAATCCGTTTGCGAGATATGGGAGTTTGAAACAAAGAAATGGTTGAGAAGGCAAAAATTTTTTCGCAATTCTGCTGCTCCAAACGCTTAACCAGAATGGCCTAGGGAAAAAATACACATACCGTTGTATTCGGGCGAGTTTCTACTTTCAGATGCAATAGGAATTTTTGGGTTAGGTCAATCCGTTCGCGAGATATGGGAGTTTAAAGCCAAGAAATGGTTGAGAAGGCAAAAAATTTTTCGCACTTCTGCTGCTCCAAACGCTTAACCAGAATGGCCTAGGGAAAAAATACACATACCGTTGTAATCGGGCTAGTTTCTACTTTCAGAGGCAGTAGGAATTTTTGGGTTAGGTCAATCCGTTCGCGAGATATGCGAGTTTGAAGCTAAGAAATGGTTGAGAAGACAACAAATTTTTCGCAATGCTGCTGCTCCAAACGCTTAACCAGAATGGCCTAGGGAAAAAATACGCATACAGTTGTAATCGGACGAGTTTCTACTTTCAGACGCAGCAGGAATGTTTGAGTTTGGTCAATCCGTTCGCGAGATATGGGAGTTTGAAGCCAAGAAATGGTTGAGAAGGCAAAAAATTTTCCGCAATTCTGCTGCTCCAAACGCTTAACCAGAATGGCCTCGGGAAAAAATACACATACCGCTGTAATCGGGCGAGTTTCTACTTTCAGATGCAATAGGTATTTTTGGGTTAGGTCAATCCGTTCGCGAGATATGGAAGTTTGAAGCCAAGGAATGGTTGAGAAGGCAAAAAATTTTTCGCAATTCTGCTGCTCCAAACGCTTAACCAGAATGGCCTAGGGAAAAAATACACATACCGTTGTAATCGGGCGAGTTTCTACTTTCAGACGCAACAGGAATTTTTGGGTTAGGTCAATCCTTTCGCGAGATATGGGAGTTTGAATCCAAGAAATGGATGCGAAGGCAAAAAATTTTTCGCAATTCTGCTGCTCCAAACGCTTAACCAGAATGGCCTAGGGAAAAAATACACATACCGTTGTAATCGGGCGAGTTTCTTCTTTCAGACGCAACAGGAATTTTTGGGTTAGGTCAATCCGTTCGCGAGATATGGGAGTTTGAATCCAAGAAATGGATGAGAAGGCAAAAAATTTTTCGCAATTCTGCTGCTCCAAACGCTTAACCAGAATGGCCTAGGGAAAAAATACACATACCGTTGTAATCGGGCTTGTTTCTACTTTCAGAGGCAATAGGAATTTTTGGGTTAGGTCAATCCGTTCGCGAGATATGCGAGTTTGAAGCTAAGAAATGGTTGGGAAGACAACAAATTTTTCGCAATTCTGCTGCTCCAAACGCTTAACCAGAATGGCCTAGGGAAAAAATACACATACCGTTGTAATCGGGCGAGTTTCTACTTTCAGATGCAATAGGAATTTTTGGGTTAGGTCAATCCGTTCGCGAGATATGGGAGTTTGAAGCCAAGAAATGGTTCAGAAGGCAAAAAATTTATCGCAATTCTGCTAATCCAAACGCTTAACCAGAATGGCCTAGGGAGAAAATACACATACCTTTGTAATCGGGCTAGTTTCTACTTTCAGAGGCAATAGGAATTTTTGGGTTAGGTCAATCCGTTCGCGAGATATGCGAGTTTGAAGCTAAGAAATGGTTGAGAAGACAACAAATTTTTCGCAATGCTGCTGCTCCAAACGCTTAACCAGGATGGCCTAGGGAAAAAATACGCATACAGTTGTAATCGGACGAGTTTCTACTTTCAGACGCAGCAGGAATTTTTGGGTTTGGTCAATCCGTTCGCGAGATATGGGAGTTTGAAGCCAAGAAATGGTTGAGAAGGCAAAAAATTTTTCGCAATTCTGCTGCACCAAACGCTTAACCAGAATGGCCTAGGGAAAAAATACACATACCGCTGTAATCGGGCGAGATTCTACTTTCAGATGCAATAGGAATTTTTGGGTTAGGTCAATCCGTTTGCGAGATATGGGAGTTTGAAACAAAGAAATGGTTGAGAAGGCAAAAATTTTTTCGCAATTCTGCTGCTCCAAACGCTTAACCAGAATGGCCTAGGGAAAAAATACACATACCGTTGTATTCGGGCGAGTTTCTACTTTCAGATGCAATAGGAATTTTTGGGTTAGGTCAATCCGTTCGCGAGATATGGGAGTTTAAAGCCAAGAAATGGTTGAGAAGGCAAAAAATTTTTCGCACTTCTGCTGCTCCAAACGCTTAACCAGAATGGCCTAGGGAAAAAATACACATACCGTTGTAATCGGGCTAGTTTCTACTTTCAGAGGCAGTAGGAATTTTTGGGTTAGGTCAATCCGTTCGCGAGATATGCGAGTTTGAAGCTAAGAAATGGTTGAGAAGACAACAAATTTTTCGCAATGCTGCTGCTCCAAACGCTTAACCAGAATGGCCTAGGGAAAAAATACGCATACAGTTGTAATCGGACGAGTTTCTACTTTCAGACGCAGCAGGAATGTTTGAGTTTGGTCAATCCGTTCGCGAGATATGGGAGTTTGAAGCCAAGAAATGGTTGAGAAGGCAAAAAATTTTCCGCAATTCTGCTGCTCCAAACGCTTAACCAGAATGGCCTCGGGAAAAAATACACATACCGCTGTAATCGGGCGAGTTTCTACTTTCAGATGCAATAGGTATTTTTGGGTTAGGTCAATCCGTTCGCGAGATATGGAAGTTTGAAGCCAAGGAATGGTTGAGAAGGCAAAAAATTTTTCGCAATTCTGCTGCTCCAAACGCTTAACCAGAATGGCCTAGGGAAAAAATACACATACCGTTGTAATCGGGCGAGTTTCTACTTTCAGACGCAACAGGAATTTTTGGGTTAGGTCAATCCTTTCGCGAGATATGGGAGTTTGAATCCAAGAAATGGATGCGAAGGCAAAAAATTTTTCGCAATTCTGCTGCTCCAAACGCTTAACCAGAATGGCCTAGGGAAAAAATACACATACCGTTGTAATCGGGCGAGTTTCTTCTTTCAGACGCAACAGGAATTTTTGGGTTAGGTCAATCCGTTCGCGAGATATGGGAGTTTGAATCCAAGAAATGGATGAGAAGGCAAAAAATTTTTCGCAATTCTGCTGCTCCAAACGCTTAACCAGAATGGCCTAGGGAAAAAATACACATACCGTTGTAATCGGGCTTGTTTCTACTTTCAGAGGCAATAGGAATTTTTGGGTTAGGTCAATCCGTTCGCGAGATATGCGAGTTTGAAGCTCAGAAATGGTTGGGAAGACAACAAATTTTTCGCAATTCTGCTGCTCCAAACGCTTAACCAGAATGGCCTAGGGAAAAAATACACATACCGTTGTAATCGGGCGAGTTTCTACTTTCAGATGCAATAGGAATTTTTGGGTTAGGTCAATCCGTTCGCGAGATATGGGAGTTTGAAGCCAAGAAATGGTTCAGAAGGCAAAAAATTTATCGCAATTCTGCTAATCCAAACGCTTAACCAGAATGGCCTAGGGAGAAAATACACATACCTTTGTAATCGGGCTAGTTTCTACTTTCAGAGGCAATAGGAATTTTTGGGTTAGGTCAATCCGTTCGCGAGATATGCGAGTTTGAAGCTAAGAAATGGTTGAGAAGACAACAAATTTTTCGCAATGCTGCTGCTCCAAACGCTTAACCAGGATGGCCTAGGGAAAAAATACGCATACAGTTGTAATCGGACGAGTTTCTACTTTCAGACGCAGCAGGAATTTTTGGGTTTGGTCAATCCGTTCGCGAGATATGGGAGTTTGAAGCCAAGAAATGGTTGAGAAGGCAAAAAATTTTTCGCAATTCTGCTGCTCCAAACGCTTAACCAGAATGGCCTAGGGAAAAAACACACATACCGCTGTAATCGGGCGAGTTTCTACTTTCAGATGCAATAGGTATTTTTGGGTTAGGTCAATCCGTTCGCGAGATATGGAAGTTTGAAGCCAAGAAATGGTTGAGAAGGCAAAAAATTTTTCGCAATTCTGCTGCTCCAAACGCTTAACAAGAATGGCCTAGGGAAAAAATACACATACCGTTGTAATCGGGCGAGTTTCTACTTTCAGATGCAACAGGAATTTTTGGATTAGGTCAATCCGTTCGCGAGATATGGGAGTTTGAAGCTAAGAAATGGTTGAGAAGACAACAAATTTTTCGCAATTCTGCTGCTCCAAACGCTTAACCAGAATGGCCTAGGGAAAAAATACGCATACAGTTGTAATCGGACGAGTTTCTACTTTCAGACGCAGCAGGAATTTTTGGGTTTGGTCAATCCGTTCGCGAGATATGGGAGTTTGAAGCCAAGAAATGGTTGAGAAGGCAAAAAATTTTTCGCAATTCTGCTGCTCCAAACGCTTAACCAGAATGGCCTAGGGAAAAAATACACATACCGCTGTAATCGGGCGAGTTTCTACTTTCAGATGCAATCGGTATTTTTGGGTTAGGTCAATCCGTTCGCGAGATATGGAAGTTTGAAGCCAAGAAATGGTTGAGAAGGCAAAAAATTTTTCGCAATTCTGCTGCTCCATACGCTTAACCAGAATGGCCTAGGGAAAAAATACACATACCGCTGTAATCGGGCGAGATTCTACTTTCAGATGCAATAGGAATTTTTGGGTTAGGTCAATCCGTTTGCGAGATATGGGAGTTTGAAACAAAGAAATGGTTGAGAAGGCAAAAATTTTTTCGCAATTCTGCTGCTCCAAACGCTTAACCAGAATGGCCTAGGGAAAAAATACGCATACAGGTGTAATCGGGCGAGTTTCTACTTTCAGATGCAATAGGAATTTTTGGGTTAGGTCAATCCGTTCGCGAGATATGGGAGTTTAAAGCCAAGAAATGGTTGAGAAGGCAAAAAATTTTTCGCACTTCTGCTGCTCCAAACGCTTAACCAGAATGGCCTAGGGAAAATATACACATACCGTTGTAATCGGGCGAGTTTCTACTTTCAGATGCAACAGGAATTTTTGGGTTAGGTCAATCCGTTCGCGAGATATGGGAGTTTGAAGCCAAGAAATGGTTGAGAAGGCAAAAAATTTTTCGCAATTCTGCTGCTCCAAACGCTTAACAAGAATGGCCTAGGGAAAAAATACACATACCGTTGTAATCGGGCGAGTTTCTACTTTCAGATGCAACAGGAATTTTTGGGTTAGTTCAATCCGTTCGCGAGATATGGGAGTTTGAAGCTAAGAAATGGTTGAGAAGACAACAAATTTTTCGAACTTCTGCTGATCCAAACGCTTAACCAGAATGGCCTAGGGAAAAAATACACATGCCGTTGTAATCGGCCGAGTTTCTACTTTCAGATGCAATAGGAATTTTTGGATTAGGTCAATCCGTTCGCGAGATATGGGAGTTTGAAGCTAAGAAATGGTTGAGAAGACAACAAATTTTTCGCAATTCTGCTGCTCCAAACGCTTGACCAGAATGGGCTAGGGAAAAAATACACATACCGCTGTAATCGGGCGAGTTTCTACTTCCAGACGCTATAGGAATTTTTGGGTTAGGTCAATCCGTTCGCGAGATATGGGAGTTTGAAGCCAAGAAATGGTTGAGAGGGCAAAAAATTTTTCGCAATTCTGCTGCTCCAAACGCTTAACCAGAATGGCCTAGGGAAAAAATACACATACCGCTGTAATCGGGCGAGATTCTACTTTCAGATGCAATAGGAATTTTTGGGTTAGGTCAATCCGTTTGCGAGATATGGGAGTTTGAAACCAAGAAATGGTTGAGAAGGCAAACATTTTTTCGCAATTCTGCTGCTCCAAACGCTTAACCAGGACGGCCTAGGGAAAAAATACACATACCGTTGTATTCGGGCGAGTTTCTACTTTCAGATGCAATAGGAATTTTTGGGTTAGGTCAATCCGTTCGCGAGATATGGGAGTTTGAAGCCAAGAAATGGTTGAGAAGGCAAAAAATTTTTCGCACTTCTGCTGCTCCAAACGCTTAACCAGAATGGCCTAGGGAAAAAATACACATACCGCTGTAATCGGGCGAGTTTCTACTTTCAGATGCAACAGGAATTTTTGGGTTAGGTCAATCCGTTCGCGAGATATGGGAGTTTGAAGCCAAGAAATGGTTGAGAAGGCAAAAAATTTTTCGCAATTCTGCTGCTCCAAACGCTTAACAAGAATGGCCTAGGGAAAAAATACACATACCGTTGTAATCGGGCGAGTTTCTACTTTCAGATGCAACAGGAATTTTTGGGTTAGGTCAATCCGTTCGCGAGATATGGGAGTTTGAAGCTAAGAAATGGTTGAGAAGACAACAAATTTTTCGAACTTCTGCTGATCCAAACGCTTAACCAGAATGGCCTAGGGAAAAAATACACATGCCGTTGTAATCGGCCGAGTTTCTACTTTCAGATGCAATAGGAATTTTTGGATTAGGTCAATCCGTTCGCGAGATATGGGAGTTTGAAGCTAAGAAATGGTTGAGAAGACAACAAATTTTTCGCAATTCTGCTGCTCCAAACGCTTGACCAGAATGGGCTAGGGAAAAAATACACATACCGCTGTAATCGGGCGAGTTTCTACTTCCAGACGCTATAGGAATTTTTGGGTTAGGTCAATCCGTTCGCGAGATATGGGAGTTTGAAGCCAAGAAATGGTTGAGAGGGCAAAAAATTTTTCGCAATTCTGCTGCTCCAAACGCTTAACCAGAATGGCCTAGGGAAAAAATACACATACCGCTGTAATCGGGCGAGTTTCTACTTTCAGATGCAATAGGAATTTTTGGGTTAGGTCAATCCGTTCGCGAGATATGGGAGTTTGAAGCTAAGAAATGATTGAGAAGGCAAAAAATTTTTCGCAATTCTGCTGCTCCAAGCGCTTAATCAGAATGGCCTAGGGAAAAAATACACATACCGCTGTAATCGGGCGAGATTCTACTTTCAGATGCAATAGGAATTTTTGGGTTAGGTCAATCCGTTTGCGAGATATGGGAGTTTGAAACCAAGAAATGGTTGAGAAGGCAAACTTTTTTTCGCAATTCTGCTGCTCCAAACGCTTAACCAGGATGGCCTAGGGAAAAAATACACATACCGTTGTATTCGGGCGAGTTTCTACTTTCAGATGCAATAGGAATTTTTGGGTTAGGTCAATCCGTTCGCGAGATATGGGAGTTTGAAGCCAAGAAATGGTTGAGAAGGCAAAAAATTTTTCGCACTTCTGCTGCTCCAAACGCTTAACCAGAATGGCCTAGGGAAAAAATACACATACCGCTGTAATCGGGCGAGTTTCTACTTTCAGATGCAATAGGTATTTTTGGGTTAGGTCAATCCGTTCGCGAGATATGGAAGTTTGAAGCCAAGAAATGGTTGAGAAGGCAAAAAATTTTTCGCAATTCTGCTGCTCCAAACGCTTAACCAGAATGGCCTAGGGAAAAAATACACATACCGCTGTAATCGGGCGAGATTCTACTTTCAGATGCAATAGGAATTTTTGGGTTAGGTCAATCCGTTTGCGAGATATGGGAGTTTGAAACAAAGAAATGGTTGAGAAGGCAAAAATTTTTTCGCAGTTCTGCTGCTCCAAACGCTTAACCAGAATGGCCTAGGGAAAAAATACACATACCGTTGTATTCGGGCGAGTTTCTACTTTCAGATGCAATAGGAATTTTTGTGTTAGGTCAATCCGTTCGCGAGATATGGGAGTTTAAAGCCAAGAAATGGTTGAGAAGGCAAAAAATTTTTCGCACTTCTGCTGCTCCAAACGCTTAACCAGAATGGCCTAGGGAAAATATACACATACCGTTGTAATCGGGCGAGTTTCTACTTTCAGATGCAACAGGAATTTTTGGGTTAGGTCAATCCGTTCGCGAGATATGGGAGTTTGAAGCCAAGAAATGGTTGAGAAGGCAAAAAATTTTTCGCAATTCTGCTGCTCCAAACGCTTAACAAGAATGGCCTAGGGAAAAAATACACATACCGTTGTAATCGGGCGAGTTTCTACTTTCAGATGCAACAGGAATTTTTGGGTTAGGTCAATCCGTTCGCGAGATATGGGAGTTTGAAGCTAAGAAATGGTTGAGAAGACAACAAATTTTTCGCAATTCTGCTGCTCCAAACGCTTGACCAGAATGGGCTAGGGAAAAAATACACATACCGCTGTAATCGGGCGAGTTTCTACTTCCAGACGCTATAGGAATTTTTGGGTTAGGTCAATCCGTTCGCGAGATATGGGAGTTTGAAGCCAAGAAATGGTTGAGAGGGCAAAAAATTTTTCGCAATTCTGCTGCTCCAAACGCTTAACCAGAATGGCCTAGGGAAAAAATACACATACCGCTGTAATCGGGCGAGTTTCTACTTTCAGATGCAATAGGAATTTTTGGGTTAGGTCAATCCGTTCGCGAGATATGGGAGTTTGAAGCTAAGAAATGATTGAGAAGGCAAAAAATTTTTCGCAATTCTGCTGCTCCAAGGGCTTAATCAGAATGGCCTAGGGAAAAAATACACATACCGCTGTAATCGGGCGAGATTCTACTTTCAGATGCAATAGGAATTTTTGGGTTAGGTCAATCCGTTTGCGAGATATGGGAGTTTGAAACCAAGAAATGGTTGAGAAGGCAAACATTTTTTCGCCATTCTGCTGCTCCAAACGCTTAACCAGAATGGCCTAGGGAAAAAATACACATACCTTTGTAATCGGGCGAGTTTCTACTTTCAGGTGCAATAGGAATTTTTGGGTTAGGTCAATCCGTTCGCGAGATATGGGAGTTTGAAGCTAAGAAATGATTGAGAAGGCAAAAAATTTTTCGCAATTCTGCTGCTCCAAACGCTTAAACAGAATCGCCTAGGGAAAAAATACACATACCGCTGTAATCGGGCGAGATTCTACTTTGAGATGCAATAGGAATTTTTGGGTTAGGTCAATCCGTTCGCGAGATATGGGAGTTTGAAGCCAAGAAATGGTTCAGAAGGCAAAAAATTTATCGCAATTCTGCTAATCCAAACGCTTAACCAGAATGGCCTAGGGAGAAAATACACATACCGTTGTAATCGGGCTAGTTTCTACTTTCAGAGGCAATAGGAATTTTTGGGTTAGGTCAATCCGTTCGCGAGATATGGGAGTTTGAAGCCAAGAAATGGTTCAGAAGGCAAAAAATTTATCGCAATTCTGCTGCTCCAAACGCTTAACCAGAATGGCCTCTGGAAAAAATACACATACCGCTGTAATCGGGCGAGTTTCTACTTTCAGATGCAATAGGTATTTTTGGGTTAGGTCAATCCGTTCGCGAGATATGGAAGTTTGAAGCCAAGAAATGGTTGAGAAGGCAAAAAATTTTTCGCACTTCTGCTGCTCCAAACGCTTAACCAGAATGGCCTAGGGAAAATATACACATACCGTTGTAATCGGGCGAGTTTCTACTTTCAGATGCAACAGGAATTTTTGGGTTAGGTCAATCCTTTCGCGAGATATGGGAGTTTGAATCCAAGAAATGGATGCGAAGGCAAAAAATTTTTCGCAATTCTGCTGCTCCAAACGCTTAACCAGAATGGCCTAGGGAAAAAATACACATACCGTTGTAATCGGGCGAGTTTCTTCTTTCAGACGCAACAGGAATTTTTGGGTTAGGTCAATCCGTTCGCGAGATATGGGAGTTTGAATCCAAGAAATGGATGAGAAGGCAAAAAATTTTTCGCAATTCTGCTGCTCCAAACGCTTAACCAGAATGGCCTAGGGAAAAAATACACATACCGTTGTAATCGGGCTTGTTTCTACTTTCAGAGGCAATAGGAATTTTTAGGTTAGGTCAATCCGTTCGCGAGATATGCGAGTTTGAAGCTAAGAAATGGTTGAGAAGACAACAAATTTTTCGCAATTCTGCTGCTCCAAACGCTTAACCAGAATGGCCTAGGGAAAAAATACACATACCGTTGTAATCGGGCGAGTTTCTTCTTTCAGATGCAATAGGAATTTTTGGGTTAGGTCAATCCGTTCGCGAGAAATGGGAGTTTGAAGCCAAGAAATGGTTCAGAAGGCAAAAAATTTATCGCAATTCTGCTAATCCAAACGCTTAACCAGAATGGCCTAGGGAGAAAATACACATACCTTTGTAATCGGGCTAGTTTCTACTTTCAGAGGCAATAGGAATTTTTGGGTTAGGTCAATCCGTTCGCGAGATATGCGAGTTTGAAGCTAAGAAATGGTTGAGAAGACAACAAATTTTTCGCAATGCTGCTGCTCCAAACGCTTAACCAGGATGGCCTAGGGAAAAAATACGCATACAGTTGTAATCGGACGAGTTTCTACTTTCAGACGCAGAAGGAATTTTTGGGTTTGGTCAATCCGTTCGCGAGATATGGGAGTTTGAAGCCAAGAAATGGTTGAGAAGGCAAAAAATTTTTCGCAATTCTGCTGCTCCAAACGCTTAACCAGAATGGCCTAGGGAAAAAATACACATACCGCTGTAATCGGGCGAGTTTCTACTTTCAGATGCAATAGGTATTTTTGGGTTAGGTCAATCCGTTCGCGAGATATGGAAGTTTGAAGCCAAGAAATGGTTGAGAAGGCAAAAAATTTTTCGCAATTCTGCTGCTCCAAACGCTTAACCAGAATGGCCTAGGGAAAAAATACACATACCGCTGTAATCGGGCGAGATTCTACTTTCAGATGCAATAGGAATTTTTGGGTTAGGTCAATCCGTTTGCGAGATATGGGAGTTTGAAACAAAGAAATGGTTGAGAAGGCAAAAATTTTTTCGCAATTCTGCTGCTCCAAACGCTTAACCAGAATGGCCTAGGGAAAAAATACACATACCGTTGTATTCGGGCGAGTTTCTACTTTCAGATGCAATAGGAATTTTTGGGTTAGGTCAATCCGTTCGCGAGATATGGGAGTTTGAAGCCAAGAAATGGTTGAGAAGGCAAAAAATTTTTCGCACTTCTGCTGCTCCAAACGCTTAACCAGAATGGCCTAGGGAAAAAATACACATACCTTTGTAATCGGGCGAGTTTCTACTTTCAGGTGCAATAGGAATTTTTGGGTTAGGTCAATCCGTTCGCGAGATATGGGAGTTTGAAGCTAAGAAATGATTGAGAAGGCAAAAAATTTTTCGCAATTCTGCTGCTCCAAACGCTTAAACAGAATCGCCTAGGGAAAAAATACACATACCGCTGTAATCGGGCGAGATTCTACTTTGAGATGCAATAGGAATTTTTGGGTTAGGTCAATCCGTTCGCGAGATATGGGAGTTTGAAGCCAAGAAATGGTTCAGAAGGCAAAAAATTTATCGCAATTCTGCTAATCCAAACGCTTAACCAGAATGGCCTAGGGAGAAAATACACATACCGTTGTAATCGGGCTAGTTTCTACTTTCAGAGGCAATAGGAATTTTTGGGTTAGGTCAATCCGTTCGCGAGATATGGGAGTTTGAAGCCAAGAAATGGTTCAGAAGGCAAAAAATTTATCGCAATTCTGCTGCTCCAAACGCTTAACCAGAATGGCCTCTGGAAAAAATACACATACCGCTGTAATCGGGCGAGTTTCTACTTTCAGATGCAATAGGTATTTTTGGGTTAGGTCAATCCGTTCGCGAGATATGGAAGTTTGAAGCCAAGAAATGGTTGAGAAGGCAAAAAATTTTTCGCAATTCTACTGATCCAAACGCTTAACCAGAATGGCCTAGGGAAAAAATACACATACCGTTGTTATCGGGCGAGTTTCTACTTTCAGACGCAACAGGAATTTTTGGGTTAGGTCAATCCGTTCGCGAGATATGGGAGTTTGAATCCAAGAAATGGATGCGAAGGCAAAAAATTTTTCGCAATTCTGCTGCTCCAAACGCTTAACCAGAATGGCCTAGGGAAAAAATACACATACCGCTGTAATCGGGCGAGTTTCTACTTTCAGATGCAATAGGAATTTTTGGGTTAGGTCAATCCGTTCGCGAGATATGGGAGTTTGAAACCAAGAAATGGTTGAGAAGGCAAAAAATTTTTCGCAATTCTGCTGCTCCAAACGTTTAACCAGAATGGCCTAGGGAAAAAATACACATACCTCTGTATTCGGGCGAGTTTCTACTTTCAGATGCAATAGGAATTTTTGGGTTAGGTCAATCCGTTCGCGAGATATGGGGGTTTGAAGCCAAGAAATGGTTGAGAAGGCAAAAAATTTTTCGCAATTCTGCTGATCCAGACGCTTAACCAGAATGGCCTAGGGAAAAAATACACATACCGTTGTTATCGGGCGAGTTTCTACTTTCAGACGCAACAGGAATTTTTGGGTTAGGTCAATCCGTTCGCGAGATATGGGAGTTTGAATCCAAGAAATGGATGCGAAGGCAAAAAATTTTTCGCAATTCTGCTGCTCCAAACGCTTAACCAGAATGGCCTAGGGAAAAAATACACATACCGTTGTAATCGGGCGAGTTTCTTCTTTCAGACGTAACAGGAATTTTTGGGTTAGGTCAATCCGTTCGCGAGATATAGGAGTTTGAATCCAAGAAATGGATGAGAAGGCAAAAAATTTTTCGCAATTCTGCTGCTCCAAACGCTTAACCAGAATGGCCTAGGGAAAAAATACGCATACAGTTGTAATCGGACGAGTTTCTACTTTCAGACGCAGCAGGAATTTTTGGGTTTGTTCAATCCGTTCGCGAGATATGGGAGTTTGAAGCCAAGAAATGGTTGAAAAGGCAAAAAATTTTTCGCAATTCTGCTGCTCCAAACGCTTAACCAGAATGGCCTCGGGAAAAAATACACATACCGCTGTAATCGGGCGAGTTTCTACTTTCAGATGCAATAGGTATTTTTGGGTTAGGTCAATCCGTTCGCGAGATATGGAAGTTTGAAGCCAAGAAATGGTTGAGAAGGCAAAAAATTTTTCGCAATTCTGCTGCTCCAAACGCTTAACCAGAATGGCCTAGGGAGAAAATACACATACCGTTGTAATCGGGCGAGTTTCTACTTTCAGACGCAACAGGAATTTTTGGGTTACGTCAATCCTTTCGCGAGATATGGGAGTTTGAAGCCAAGAAATGGTTGAGAAGGCAAAAAATTTTTCGCACTTCTGCTGCTCCAAACGCTTAACCAGAATGGCCTAGGGAAAAAATACACATACCTTTGTAATCGGGCGAGTTTCTACTTTCAGGTGCAATAGGAATTTTTGGGTTAGGTCAATCCGTTCGCGAGATATGGGAGTTTGAAGCTAAGAAATGATTGAGAAGGCAAAAAATTTTTCGCAATTCTGCTGCTCCAAACGCTTAAACAGAATCGCCTAGGGAAAAAATACACATACCGCTGTAATCGGGCGAGATTCTACTTTGAGATGCAATAGGAATTTTTGGGTTAGGTCAATCCGTTCGCGAGATATGGGAGTTTGAAGCTAAGAAATGATTGAGAAGGCAAAAAATTTTTCGCAATTCTGCTGCTCCAAACGCTTAAACAGAATCGCCTAGGGAAAAAATACACATACCGCTGTAATCGGGCGAGATTCTACTTTGAGATGCAATAGGAATTTTTGGGTTAGGTCAATCCGTTCGCGAGATATGGGAGTTTGAAGCCAAGAAATGGTTCAGAAGGCAAAAAATTTATCGCAATCCTGCTAATCCAAACGCTTAACCAGAATGGCCTAGGGAGAAAATACACATACCGTTGTAATCGGGCTAGTTTCTACTTTCAGAGGCAATAGGAATTTTTGGGTTAGGTCAATCCGTTCGCGAGATATGGGAGTTTGAAGCCAAGAAATGGTTCAGAAGACAAAAAATTTATCGCAATTCTGCTGCTCCAAACGCTTAACCAGAATGGCCTCTGGAAAAAATACACATACCGCTGTAATCGGGCGAGTTTCTACTTTCAGATGCAATAGGTATTTTTGGGTTAGGTCAATCCGTTCGCGAGATATGGAAGTTTGAAGCCAAGAAATGGTTGAGAAGGCAAAAAATTTTTCGCAATTCTACTGATCCAAACGCTTAACCAGAATGGCCTAGGGAAAAAATACACATACCGTTGTTATCGGGCGAGTTTCTACTTTCAGACGCAACAGGAATTTTTGGGTTAGGTCAATCCGTTCGCGAGATATGGGAGTTTGAATCCAAGAAATGGATGCGAAGGCAAAAAATTTTTCGCAATTCTGCTGCTCCAAACGCTTAACCAGAATGGCCTAGGGAAAAAATACACATACCGCTGTAATCGGGCGAGTTTCTACTTTCAGATGCAATAGGAATTTTTGGGTTAGGTCAATCCGTTCGCGAGATATGGGAGTTTGAAACCAAGAAATGGTTGAGAAGGCAAAAAATTTTTCGCAATTCTGCTGCTCCAAACGTTTAACCAGAATGGCCTAGGGAAAAAATACACATACCGCTGTATTCGGGCGAGTTTCTACTTTCAGATGCAATAGGAATTTTTGGGTTAGGTCAATCCGTTCGCGAGATATGGGGGTTTGAAGCCAAGAAATGGTTGAGAAGGCAAAAAATTTTTCGCAATTCTGCTGATCCAAACGCTTAACCAGAATGGCCTAGGGAAAAAATACACATACCGTTGTTATCGGGCGAGTTTCTACTTTCAGACGCAACAGGAATTTTTGGGTTAGGTCAATCCGTTCGCGAGATATGGGAGTTTGAATCCAAGAAATGGATGCGAAGGCAAAAAATTTTTCGCAATTCTGCTGCTCCAAACGCTTAACCAGAATGGCCTAGGGAAAAAATACACATACCGTTGTAATCGGGCGAGTTTCTTCTTTCAGACGTAACAGGAATTTTTGGGTTAGGTCAATCCGTTCGCGAGATATAGGAGTTTGAATCCAAGAAATGGATGAGAAGGCAAAAAATTTTTCGCAATTCTGCTGCTCCAAACGCTTAACCAGAATGGCCTAGGGAAAAAATACGCATACAGTTGTAATCGGACGAGTTTCTACTTTCAGACGCAGCAGGAATTTTTGGGTTTGGTCAATCCGTTCGCGAGATATGGGAGTTTGAAGCCAAGAAATGGTTGAAAAGGCAAAAAATTTTTCGCAATTCTGCTGCTCCAAACGCTTAACCAGAATGGCCTCGGGAAAAAATACACATACCGCTGTAATCGGGCGAGTTTCTACTTTCAGATGCAATAGGTATTTTTGGGTTAGGTCAATCCGTTCGCGAGATATGGAAGTTTGAAGCCAAGAAATGGTTGAGAAGGCAAAAAATTTTTCGCAATTCTACTGATCCAAACGCTTAACCAGAATGGCCTAGGGAAAAAATACACATACCGTTGTTATCGGGCGAGTTTCTACTTTCAGACGCAACAGGAATTTTTGGGTTAGGTCAATCCGTTCGCGAGATATGGGAGTTTGAATCCAAGAAATGGATGCGAAGGCAAAAAATTTTTCGCAATTCTGCTGCTCCAAACGCTTAACCAGAATGGCCTAGGGAAAAAATACACATACCGCTGTAATCGGGCGAGTTTCTACTTTCAGATGCAATAGGAATTTTTGGGTTAGGTCAATCCGTTCGCGAGATATGGGAGTTTGAATCCAAGAAATGGATGCGAAGGCAAAAAATTTTTCGCAATTCTGCTGCTCCAAACGCTTAACCAGAATGGCCTAGGGAAAAAATACACATACCGCTGTAATCGGGCGAGTTTCTACTTTCAGATGCAATAGGAATTTTTGGGTTAGGTCAAACCGTTCGCGAGATATGGGGGTTTGAAGCCAAGAAATGGTTGAGAAGGCAAAAAATTTTTCGCAATTCTGCTGATCCAAACGCTTAACCAGAATGGCCTAGGGAAAAAATGCACATACCGTTGTTATCGGGCGAGTTTCTACTTTCAGACGCAACAGGAATTTTTGGGTTAGGTCAATCCGTTCGCGAGATATGGGAGTTTGAATCCAAGAAATGGATGCGAAGGCAAAAAATTTTTCGCAATTCTGCTGCTCCAAACGCTTAACCAGAATGGCCTAGGGAAAAAATACACATACCGTTGTAATCGGGCGAGTTTCTTCTTTCAGACGTAACAGGAATTTTTGGGTTAGGTCAATCCGTTCGCGAGATATAGGAGTTTGAATCCAAGAAATGGATGAGAAGGCAAAAAATTTTTCGCAACTCTGCTGCTCCAAACGCTTAACCAGAATGGCCTAGGGAAAAAATACGCATACAGTTGTAATCGGACGAGTTTCTACTTTCAGACGCAGCAGGAATTTTTGGGTTTGGTCAATCCGTTCGCGAGATATGGGAGTTTGAAGCCAAGAAATGGTTGAAAAGGCAAAAAATTTTTCGCAATTCTGCTGCTCCAAACGCTTAACCAGAATGGCCTCGGGAAAAAATACACATACCGCTGTAATCGGGCGAGTTTCTACTTTCAGATGCAATAGGTATTTTTGGGTTAGGTCAATCCGTTCGCGAGATATGGAAGTTTGAAGCCAAGAAATGGTTGAGAAGGCAAAAAATTTTTCGCAATTCTACTGAGCCAAACGTTTAACCAGAATGGCCTAGGGAAAAAATACACATACCGCTGTATTCGGGCGAGTTTCTACTTTCAGATGCAATAGGAATTTTTGGGTTAGGTCAATCCGTTCGCGAGATATGGGGGTTTGAAGCCAAGAAATGGTTGAGAAGGCAAAAAATTTTTCGCAATTCTGCTGATCCAAACGCTTAACCAGAATGGCCTAGGGAAAAAATACACATACCGTTGTTATCGGGCGAGTTTCTACTTTCAGACGCAACAGGAATTTTTGGGTTAGGTCAATCCGTTCGCGAGATATGGGAGTTTGAATCCAAGAAATGGATGCGAAGGCAAAAAATTTTTCGCAATTCTGCTGCTCCAAACGCTTAACCAGAATGGCCTAGGGAAAAAATACACATACCGTTGTAATCGGGCGAGTTTCTTCTTTCAGACGTAACAGGAATTTTTGGGTTAGGTCAATCCGTTCGCGAGATATAGGAGTTTGAATCCAAGAAATGGATGAGAAGGCAAAAAATTTTTCGCAATTCTGCTGCTCCAAACGCTTAACCAGAATGGCCTAGGGAAAAAATACGCATACAGTTGTAATCGGACGAGTTTCTACTTTCAGACGCAGCAGGAATTTTTGGGTTTGGTCAATCCGTTCGCGAGATATGGGAGTTTGAAGCCAAGAAATGGTTGAAAAGGCAAAAAATTTTTCGCAATTCTGCTGCTCCAAACGCTTAACCAGAATGGCCTCGGGAAAAAATACACATACCGCTGTAATCGGGCGAGTTTCTACTTTCAGATGCAATAGGTATTTTTGGGTTAGGTCAATCCGTTCGCGAGATATGGAAGTTTGAAGCCAAGAAATGGTTGAGAAGGCAAAAAATTTTTCGCAATTCTACTGATCCAAACGCTTAACCAGAATGGCCTAGGGAAAAAATACACATACCGTTGTTATCGGGCGAGTTTCTACTTTCAGACGCAACAGGAATTTTTGGGTTAGGTCAATCCGTTCGCGAGATATGGGAGTTTGAATCCAAGAAATGGATGCGAAGGCAAAAAATTTTTCGCAATTCTGCTGCTCCAAACGCTTAACCAGAATGGCCTAGGGAAAAAATACACATACCGCTGTAATCGGGCGAGTTTCTACTTTCAGATGCAATAGGAATTTTTGGGTTAGGTCAATCCGTTCGCGAGATATGGGAGTTTGAATCCAAGAAATGGATGCGAAGGCAAAAAATTTTTCGCAATTCTGCTGCTCCAAACGCTTAACCAGAATGGCCTAGGGAAAAAATACACATACCGCTGTAATCGGGCGAGTTTCTACTTTCAGATGCAATAGGAATTTTTGGGTTAGGTCAAACCGTTCGCGAGATATGGGGGTTTGAAGCCAAGAAATGGTTGAGAAGGCAAAAAATTTTTCGCAATTCTGCTGATCCAAACGCTTAACCAGAATGGCCTAGGGAAAAAATACACATACCGTTGTTATCGGGCGAGTTTCTACTTTCAGACGCAACAGGAATTTTTGGGTTAGGTCAATCCGTTCGCGAGATATGGGAGTTTGAATCCAAGAAATGGATGCGAAGGCAAAAAATTTTTCGCAATTCTGCTGCTCCAAACGCTTAACCAGAATGGCCTAGGGAAAAAATACACATACCGTTGTAATCGGGCGAGTTTCTTCTTTCAGACGTAACAGGAATTTTTGGGTTAGGTCAATCCGTTCGCGAGATATAGGAGTTTGAATCCAAGAAATGGATGAGAAGGCAAAAAATTTTTCGCAACTCTGCTGCTCCAAACGCTTAACCAGAATGGCCTAGGGAAAAAATACGCATACAGTTGTAATCGGACGAGTTTCTACTTTCAGACGCAGCAGGAATTTTTGGGTTTGGTCAATCCGTTCGCGAGATATGGGAGTTTGAAGCCAAGAAATGGTTGAAAAGGCAAAAAATTTTTCGTAATTCTGCTGCTCCAAACGCTTAACCAGAATGGCCTCGGGAAAAAATACACATACCGCTGTAATCGGGCGAGTTTCTACTTTCAGATGCAATAGGTATTTTTGGGTTAGGTCAATCCGTTCGCGAGATATGGAAGTTTGAAGCCAAGAAATGGTTGAGAAGGCAAAAAATTTTTCGCAATTCTACTGAGCCAAACGCTTAACCAGAATGGCCTAGGGAAAAAATACACATACCGTTGTTATCGGGCGAGTTTCTACTTTCAGACGCAACAGGAATTTTTGGGTTAGGTCAATCCGTTCGCGAGATATGGGAGTTTGAATCCAAGAAATGGATGCGAAGGCAAAAAATTTTTCGCAATTCTGCTGCTCCAAACGCTTAACCAGAATGGCCTAGGGAAAAAATACACATACCGCTGTAATCGGGCGAGTTTCTACTTTCAGATGCAATAGGAATTTTTGGGTTAGGTCAATCCGTTCGCGAGATATGGGAGTTTGAAACCAAGAAATGGTTGAGAAGGCAAAAAATTTTTCGCAATTCTGCTGCTCCAAACGTTTAACCAGAATGGCCTAGGGAAAAAATACACATACCGCTGTATTCGGGCGAGTTTCTACTTTCAGATGCAATAGGAATTTTTGGGTTAGGTCAAACCGTTCGCGAGATATGGGGGTTTGAACCCAAGAAATGGTTGAGAAGGCAAAAAATTTTTCGCAATTCTGCTGATCCAAACGCTTAACCAGAATGGCCTAGGGAAAAAATACACATACCGTTGTTATCGGGCGAGTTTCTACTTTCAGACGCAACAGGAATTTTTGGGTTAGGTCAATCCGTTCGCGAGATATGGGAGTTTGAATCCAAGAAATGGATGCGAAGGCAAAAAATTTTTCGCAATTCTGCTGCTCCAAACGCTTAACCAGAATGGCCTAGGGAAAAAATACACATACCGTTGTAATCGGGCGAGTTTCTTCTTTCAGACGTAACAGGAATTTTTGGGTTAGGTCAATCCGTTCGCGAGATATAGGAGTTTGAATCCAAGAAATGGATGAGAAGGCAAAAAATTTTTCGCAATTCTGCTGCTCCAAACGCTTAACCAGAATGGCCTAGGGAAAAAATACGCATACAGTTGTAATCGGACGAGTTTCTACTTTCAGACGCAGCAGGAATTTTTGAGTTTGGTCAATCCGTTCGCGAGATATGGGAGTTTGAAGCCAAGAAATGGTTGAGAAGGCAAAAAATTTTTTGCAATTCTGCTGCTCCAAACGCTTAACCAGAATGGCCTAGGGAAAAAATACACATACCGTTGTAATCGGGCGAGTTTCTACTTTCAGACGCAACAGGAATTTTTGGGTTAGGTCAATCCTTTCGCGAGATATGGGAGTTTGAATCCAAGAAATGGATGCGAAGGCAAAAAATTTTTCGCAATTCTGCTGCTCCAAACGCTTAAACAGAATCGCCTAGGGAAAAAATACACATACCGCTGTAATCGGGCGAGATTCTACTTTGAGATGCAATAGGAATTTTTGGGTTAGGTCAATCCGTTCGCGAGATATGGGAGTTTGAAGCTAAGAAATGATTGAGAAGGCAAAAAATTTTTCGCAATTCTGCTGCTCCAAACGCTTAAACAGAATCGCCTAGGGAAAAAATACACATACCGCTGTAAACGGGCGAGATTCTACTTTGAGATGCAATAGGAATTTTTGGGTTAGGTCAATCCGTTCGCGAGATATGGGAGTTTGAAGCCAAGAAATGGTTCAGAAGGCAAAAAATTTATCGCAATCCTGCTAATCCAAACGCTTAACCAGAATGGCCTAGGGAGAAAATACACATACCGTTGTAATCGGGCTAGTTTCTACTTTCAGAGGCAATAGGAATTTTTGGGTTAGGTCAATCCGTTCGCGAGATATGGGAGTTTGAAGCCAAGAAATGGTTCAGAAGACAAAAAATTTATCGCAATTCTGCTGCTCCAAACGCTTAACCAGAATGGCCTCTGGAAAAAATACACATACCGCTGTAATCGGGCGAGTTTCTACTTTCAGATGCAATAGGTATTTTTGGGTTAGGTCAATCCGTTCGCGAGATATGGAAGTTTGAAGCCAAGAAATGGTTGAGAAGGCAAAAAATTTTTCGCAATTCTACTGATCCAAACGCTTAACCAGAATGGCCTAGGGAAAAAATACACATACCGTTGTTATCGGGCGAGTTTCTACTTTCAGACGCAACAGGAATTTTTGGGTTAGGTCAATCCGTTCGCGAGATATGGGAGTTTGAATCCAAGAAATGGATGCGAAGGCAAAAAATTTTTCGCAATTCTGCTGCTCCAAACGCTTAACCAGAATGGCCTAGGGAAAAAATACACATACCGCTGTAATCGGGCGAGTTTCTACTTTCAGATGCAATAGGAATTTTTGGGTTAGGTCAATCCGTTCGCGAGATATGGGAGTTTGAATCCAAGAAATGGATGCGAAGGCAAAAAATTTTTCGCAATTCTGCTGCTCCAAACGCTTAACCAGAATGGCCTAGGGAAAAAATACACATACCGCTGTAATCGGGCGAGTTTCTACTTTCAGATGCAATAGGAATTTTTGGGTTAGGTCAATCCGTTCGCGAGATATGGGAGTTTGAAACCAAGAAATGGTTGAGAAGGCAAAAAATTTTTCGCAATTCTGCTGCTCCAAACGTTTAACCAGAATGGCCTAGGGAAAAAATACACATACCGCTGTATTCGGGCGAGTTTCTACTTTCAGATGCAATAGGAATTTTTGGGTTAGGTCAAACCGTTCGCGAGATATGGGGGTTTGAACCCAAGAAATGGTTGAGAAGGCAAAAAATTTTTCGCAATTCTGCTGATCCAAACGCTTAACCAGAATGGCCTAGGGAAAAAATACACATACCGTTGTTATCGGGCGAGTTTCTACTTTCAGACGCAACAGGAATTTTTGGGTTAGGTCAATCCGTTCGCGAGATATGGGAGTTTGAATCCAAGAAATGGATGCGAAGGCAAAAAATTTTTCGCAATTCTGCTGCTCCAAACGCTTAACCAGAATGGCCTAGGGAAAAAATACACATACCGTTGTAATCGGGCGAGTTTCTTCTTTCAGACGTAACAGGAATTTTTGGGTTAGGTCAATCCGTTCGCGAGATATAGGAGTTTGAATCCAAGAAATGGATGAGAAGGCAAAAAATTTTTCGCAATTCTGCTGCTCCAAACGCTTAACCAGAATGGCCTAGGGAAAAAATACGCATACAGTTGTAATCGGACGAGTTTCTACTTTCAGACGCAGCAGGAATTTTTGAGTTTGGTCAATCCGTTCGCGAGATATGGGAGTTTGAAGCCAAGAAATGGTTGAGAAGGCAAAAAATTTTTTGCAATTCTGCTGCTCCAAACGCTTAACCAGAATGGCCTAGGGAAAAAATACACATACCGTTGTAATCGGGCGAGTTTCTACTTTCAGACGCAACAGGAATTTTTGGGTTAGGTCAATCCTTTCGCGAGATATGGGAGTTTGAATCCAAGAAATGGATGCGAAGGCAAAAAATTTTTCGCAATTCTGCTGCTCCAAACGCTTAAACAGAATCGCCTAGGGAAAAAATACACATACCGCTGTAATCGGGCGAGATTCTACTTTGAGATGCAATAGGAATTTTTGGGTTAGGTCAATCCGTTCGCGAGATATGGGAGTTTGAAGCTAAGAAATGATTGAGAAGGCAAAAAATTTTTCGCAATTCTGCTGCTCCAAACGCTTAAACAGAATCGCCTAGGGAAAAAATACACATACCGCTGTAAACGGGCGAGATTCTACTTTGAGATGCAATAGGAATTTTTGGGTTAGGTCAATCCGTTCGCGAGATATGGGAGTTTGAAGCCAAGAAATGGTTCAGAAGGCAAAAAATTTATCGCAATCCTGCTAATCCAAACGCTTAACCAGAATGGCCTAGGGAGAAAATACACATACCGTTGTAATCGGGCTAGTTTCTACTTTCAGAGGCAATAGGAATTTTTGGGTTAGGTCAATCCGTTCGCGAGATATGGGAGTTTGAAGCCAAGAAATGGTTCAGAAGACAAAAAATTTATCGCAATTCTGCTGCTCCAAACGCTTAACCAGAATGGCCTCTGGAAAAAATACACATACCGCTGTAATCGGGCGAGTTTCTACTTTCAGATGCAATAGGTATTTTTGGGTTAGGTCAATCCGTTCGCGAGATATGGAAGTTTGAAGCCAAGAAATGGTTGAGAAGGCAAAAAATTTTTCGCAATTCTACTGATCCAAACGCTTAACCAGAATGGCCTAGGGAAAAAATACACATACCGTTGTTATCGGGCGAGTTTCTACTTTCAGACGCAACAGGAATTTTTGGGTTAGGTCAATCCGTTCGCGAGATATGGGAGTTTGAATCCAAGAAATGGATGCGAAGGCAAAAAATTTTTCGCAATTCTGCTGCTCCAAACGCTTAACCAGAATGGCCTAGGGAAAAAATACACATACCGCTGTAATCGGGCGAGTTTCTACTTTCAGATGCAATAGGAATTTTTGGGTTAGGTCAATCCGTTCGCGAGATATGGGAGTTTGAATCCAAGAAATGGATGCGAAGGCAAAAAATTTTTCGCAATTCTGCTGCTCCAAACGCTTAACCAGAATGGCCTAGGGAAAAAATACACATACCGCTGTAATCGGGCGAGTTTCTACTTTCAGATGCAATAGGAATTTTTGGGTTAGGTCAAACCGTTCGCGAGATATGGGGGTTTGAAGCCAAGAAATGGTTGAGAAGGCAAAAAATTTTTCGCAATTCTGCTGATCCAAACGCTTAACCAGAATGGCCTAGGGAAAAAATACACATACCGTTGTTATCGGGCGAGTTTCTACTTTCAGACGCAACAGGAATTTTTGGGTTAGGTCAATCCGTTCGCGAGATATGGGAGTTTGAATCCAAGAAATGGATGCGAAGGCAAAAAATTTTTCGCAATTCTGCTGCTCCAAACGCTTAACCAGAATGGCCTAGGGAAAAAATACACATACCGTTGTAATCGGGCGAGTTTCTTCTTTCAGACGTAACAGGAATTTTTGGGTTAGGTCAATCCGTTCGCGAGATATAGGAGTTTGAATCCAAGAAATGGATGAGAAGGCAAAAAATTTTTCGCAACTCTGCTGCTCCAAACGCTTAACCAGAATGGCCTAGGGAAAAAATACGCATACAGTTGTAATCGGACGAGTTTCTACTTTCAGACGCAGCAGGAATTTTTGGGTTTGGTCAATCCGTTCGCGAGATATGGAGTTTGAAGCCAAGAAATGGTTGAAAAGGCAAAAAATTTTTCGCAATTCTGCTGCTCCAAACGCTTAACCAGAATGGCCTCGGGAAAAAATACACATACCGCTGTAATCGGGCGAGTTTCTACTTTCAGATGCAATAGGTATTTTTGGGTTAGGTCAATCCGTTCGCGAGATATGGAAGTTTGAAGCCAAGAAATGGTTGAGAAGGCAAAAAATTTTTCGCAATTCTACTGAGCCAAACGCTTAACCAGAATGGCCTAGGGAAAAAATACACATACCGTTGTTATCGGGCGAGTTTCTACTTTCAGACGCAACAGGAATTTTTGGGTTAGGTCAATCCGTTCGCGAGATATGGGAGTTTGAATCCAAGAAATGGATGCGAAGGCAAAAAAATTTTCGCAATTCTGCTGCTCCAAACGCTTAACCAGAATGGCCTAGGGAAAAAATACACATACCGCTGTAATCGGGCGAGTTTCTACTTTCAGATGCAATAGGAATTTTTGGGTTAGGTCAATCCGTTCGCGAGATATGGGAGTTTGAAACCAAGAAATGGTTGAGAAGGCAAAAAATTTTTCGCAATTCTGCTGCTCCAAACGTTTAACCAGAATGGCCTAGGGAAAAAATACACATACCGCTGTATTCGGGCGAGTTTCTACTTTCAGATGCAATAGGAATTTTTGGGTTAGGTCAAACCGTTCGCGAGATATGGGGGTTTGAAGCCAAGAAATGGTTGAGAAGGCAAAAAATTTTTCGCAATTCTGCTGATCCAAACGCTTAACCAGAATGGCCTAGGGAAAAAATACACATACCGTTGTTATCGGGCGAGTTTCTACTTTCAGACGCAACAGGAATTTTTGGGTTAGGTCAATCCGTTCGCGAGATATGGGAGTTTGAATCCAAGAAATGGATGCGAAGGCAAAAAATTTTTCGCAATTCTGCTGCTCCAAACGCTTAACCAGAATGGCCTAGGGAAAAAATACACATACCGTTGTAATCGGGCGAGTTTCTTCTTTCAGACGTAACAGGAATTTTTGGGTTAGGTCAATCCGTTCGCGAGATATAGGAGTTTGAATCCAAGAAATGGATGAGAAGGCAAAAAATTTTTCGCAATTCTGCTGCTCCAAACGCTTAACCAGAATGGCCTAGGGAAAAAATACGCATACAGTTGTAATCGGACGAGTTTCTACTTTCAGACGCAGCAGGAATTTTTGGGTTAGGTCAATCCTTTCGCGAGATATGGGAGTTTGAATCCAAGAAATGGATGCGAAGGCAAAAAATTTTTCGCAATTCTGCTGCTCCAAACGCTTAACCAGAATGGCCTAGGGAAAAAATACACATACCGTTGTAATCGGGCGAGTTTCTTCTTTCAGACGCAACAGGAATTTTTGGGTTAGGTCAATCCGTTCGCGAGATATGGGAGTTTGAATCCAAGAAATGGATGAGAAGGCAAAAAATTTTTCGCAATTCTGCTGCTCCAAACGCTTAACCAGAATGGCCTAGGGAAAAAATACACATACCGTTGTAATCGGGCTTGTTTCTACTTTCAGAGGCAATAGGAATTTTTGGGTTAGGTCAATCCGTTCGCGAGATATGCGAGTTTGAAGCTAAGAAATGGTTGAGAAGACAACAAATTTTTCGCAATTCTGCTGCTCCAAACGCTTAACCAGAATGGCCTAGGGAAAAAATACACATACCGTTGTAATCGGGCGAGTTTCTACTTTCAGATGCAATAGGAATTTTTGGGTTAGGTCAATCCGTTCGCGAGATATGGGAGTTTGAAGCCAAGAAATGGTTCAGAAGGCAAAAAATTTATCGCAATTCTGCTAATCCAAACGCTTAACCAGAATGGCCTAGGGAGAAAATACACATACCTTTGTAATCGGGCTAGTTTCTACTTTCAGAGGCAATAGGAATTTTTGGGTTAGGTCAATCCGTTCGCGAGATATGCGAGTTTGAAGCTAAGAAATGGTTGAGAAGACAACAAATTTTTCGCAATGCTGCTGCTCCAAACGCTTAACCAGGATGGCCTAGGGAAAAAATACGCATACAGTTGTAATCGGACGAGTTTCTACTTTCAGACGCAGCAGGAATTTTTGGGTTTGGTCAATCCGTTCGCGAGATATGGGAGTTTGAAGCCAAGAAATGGTTGAGAAGGCAAAAAATTTTTCGCAATTCTGCTGCTCCAAACGCTTAACCAGAATGGCCTAGGGAAAAAATACACATACCGCTGTAATCGGGCGAGTTTCTACTTTCAGATGCAATAGGTATTTTTGGGTTAGGTCAATCCGTTCGCGAGATATGGAAGTTTGAAGCCAAGAAATGGTTGAGAAGGCAAAAAATTTTTCGCAATTCTGCTGCTCCAAACGTTTAACCAGAATGGCCTAGGGAAAAAATACACATACCGCTGTATTCGGGCGAGTTTCTACTTTCAGATGCAATAGGAATTTTTGGGTTAGGTCAAACCGTTCGCGAGATATGGGGGTTTGAAGCCAAGAAATGGTTGAGAAGGCAAAAAATTTTTCGCAATTCTGCTGATCCAAACGCTTAACCAGAATGGCCTAGGGAAAAAATACACATACCGTTGTTATCGGGCGAGTTTCTACTTTCAGACGCAACAGGAATTTTTGGGTTAGGTCAATCCGTTCGCGAGATATGGGAGTTTGAATCCAAGAAATGGATGCGAAGGCAAAAAATTTTTCGCAATTCTGCTGCTCCAAACGCTTAACCAGAATGGCCTAGGGAAAAAATACACATACCGTTGTAATCGGGCGAGTTTCTTCTTTCAGACGTAACAGGAATTTTTGGGTTAGGTCAATCCGTTCGCGAGATATAGGAGTTTGAATCCAAGAAATGGATGAGAAGGCAAAAAATTTTCGCAATTCTGCTGCTCCAAACGCTTAACCAGAATGGCCTAGGGAAAAAATACGCATACAGTTGTAATCGGACGAGTTTCTACTTTCAGACGCAGCAGGAATTTTTGAGTTTGGTCAATCCGTTCGCGAGATATGGGAGTTTGAAGCCAAGAAATGGTTGAGAAGGCAAAAAATTTTTTGCAATTCTGCTGCTCCAAACGCTTAACCAGAATGGCCTAGGGAAAAAATACACATACCGTTGTAATCGGGCGAGTTTCTACTTTCAGACGCAACAGGAATTTTTGGGTTAGGTCAATCCTTTCGCGAGATATGGGAGTTTGAATCCAAGAAATGGATGCGAAGGCAAAAAATTTTTCGCAATGCTGCTGCTCCAAACGCTTAACCAGGATGGCCTAGGGAAAAAATACGCATACAGTTGTAATCGGACGAGTTTCTACTTTCAGACGCAGCAGGAATTTTTGGGTTTGGTCAATCCGTTCGCGAGATATGGGAGTTTGAAGCCAAGAAATGGTTGAGAAGGCAAAAAATTTTTCGCAATTCTGCTGCTCCAAACGCTTAACCAGAATGGCCTAGGGAAAAAATACACATACCGCTGTAATCGGGCGAGTTTCTACTTTCAGATGCAATAGGTATTTTTGGGTTAGGTCAATCCGTTCGCGAGATATGGAAGTTTGAAGCCAAGAAATGGTTGAGAAGGCAAAAAATTTTTCGCAATTCTGCTGCTCCAAACGTTTAACCAGAATGGCCTAGGGAAAAAATACACATACCGCTGTATTCGGGCGAGTTTCTACTTTCAGATGCAATAGGAATTTTTGGGTTAGGTCAAACCGTTCGCGAGATATGGGGGTTTGAAGCCAAGAAATGGTTGAGAAGGCAAAAAATTTTTCGCAATTCTGCTGATCCAAACGCTTAACCAGAATGGCCTAGGGAAAAAATACACATACCGTTGTTATCGGGCGAGTTTCTACTTTCAGACGCAACAGGAATTTTTGGGTTAGGTCAATCCGTTCGCGAGATATGGGAGTTTGAATCCAAGAAATGGATGCGAAGGCAAAAAATTTTTCGCAATTCTGCTGCTCCAAACGCTTAACCAGAATGGCCTAGGGAAAAAATACACATACCGTTGTAATCGGGCGAGTTTCTTCTTTCAGACGTAACAGGAATTTTTGGGTTAGGTCAATCCGTTCGCGAGATATAGGAGTTTGAATCCAAGAAATGGATGAGAAGGCAAAAAATTTTTCGCAATTCTGCTGCTCCAAACGCTTAACCAGAATGGCCTAGGGAAAAAATACGCATACAGTTGTAATCGGACGAGTTTCTACTTTCAGACGCAGCAGGAATTTTTGAGTTTGGTCAATCCGTTCGCGAGATATGGGAGTTTGAAGCCAAGAAATGGTTGAGAAGGCAAAAAATTTTTTGCAATTCTGCTGCTCCAAACGCTTAACCAGAATGGCCTAGGGAAAAAATACACATACCGTTGTAATCGGGCGAGTTTCTACTTTCAGACGCAACAGGAATTTTTGGGTTAGGTCAATCCTTTCGCGAGATATGGGAGTTTGAATCCAAGAAATGGATGCGAAGGCAAAAAATTTTTCGCAATTGTGCTGCTCCAAACGCTTAACCAGAATGGCCTAGGGAAAAAATACACATACCGTTGTAATCGGGCGAGTTTCTTCTTTCAGACGCAACAGGAATTTTTGGGTTAGGTCAATCCGTTCGCGAGATATGGGAGTTTGAATCCAAGAAATGGATGAGAAGGCAAAAAATTTTTCGCAATTCTGCTGCTCCAAACGCTTAACCAGAATGGCCTAGGGAAAAAATACACATACCGTTGTAATCGGGCTTGTTTCTACTTTCAGAGGCAATAGGAATTTTTGGGTTAGGTCAATCCGTTCGCGAGATATGCGAGTTTGAAGCTAAGAAATGGTTGAGAAGACAACAAATTTTTCGCAATTCTGCTGCTCCAAACGCTTAACCAGAATGGCCTAGGGAAAAAATACACATACCGTTGTAATCGGGCGAGTTTCTACTTTCAGATGCAATAGGAATTTTTGGGTTAGGTCAATCCGTTCGCGAGATATGGGAGTTTGAAGCCAAGAAATGGTTCAGAAGGCAAAAAATTTATCGCAATTCTGCTAATCCAAACGCTTAACCAGAATGGCCTAGGGAGAAAATACACATACCTTTGTAATCGGGCTAGTTTCTACTTTCAGAGGCAATAGGAATTTTTGGGTTAGGTCAATCCGTTCGCGAGATATGCGAGTTTGAAGCTAAGAAATGGTTGAGAAGACAACAAATTTTTCGCAATGCTGCTGCTCCAAACGCTTAACCAGGATGGCCTAGGGAAAAAATACGCATACAGTTGTAATCGGACGAGTTTCTACTTTCAGACGCAGCAGGAATTTTTGGGTTTGGTCAATCCGTTCGCGAGATATGGGAGTTTGAAGCCAAGAAATGGTTGAGAAGGCAAAAAATTTTTCGCAATTCTGCTGCTCCAAACGCTTAACCAGAATGGCCTAGGGAAAAAATACACATACCGCTGTAATCGGGCGAGTTTCTACTTTCAGATGCAATAGGTATTTTTGGGTTAGGTCAATCCGTTCGCGAGATATGGAAGTTTGAAGCCAAGAAATGGTTGAGAAGGCAAAAAATTTTTCGCAATTCTGCTGCTCCAAACGCTTAACCAGAATGGCCTAGGGAAAAAATACACATACCGCTGTAATCGGGCGAGATTCTACTTTCAGATGCAATAGGAATTTTTGGGTTAGGTCAATCCGTTTGCGAGATATGGGAGTTTGAAACAAAGAAATGGTTGAGAAGGCAAAAATTTTTTCGCAATTCTGCTGCTCCAAACGCTTAACCAGAATGGCCTAGGGAAAAAATACACATACCGTTGTATTCGGGCGAGTTTCTACTTTCAGATGCAATAGGAATTTTTGGGTTAGGTCAATCCGTTCGCGAGATATGGGAGTTTAAAGCCAAGAAATGGTTGAGAAGGCAAAAAATTTTTCGCACTTCTGCTGCTCCAAACGCTTAACCAGAATGGCCTAGGGAAAATATACACATACCGTTGTAATCGGGCGAGTTTCTACTTTCAGATGCAACAGGAATTTTTGGGTTAGGTCAATCCGTTCGCGAGATATGGGAGTTTGAAGCCAAGAAATGGTTGAGAAGGCAAAAAATTTTTCGCAATTCTGCTGCTCCAAACGCTTAACAAGAATGGCCTAGGGAAAAAATACACATACCGTTGTAATCGGGCGAGTTTCTACTTTCAGATGCAACAGGAATTTTTGGGTTAGGTCAATCCGTTCGCGAGATATGGGAGTTTGAAGCTAAGAAATGGTTGAGAAGACAACAAATTTTTCGCAATTCTGCTGCTCCAAACGCTTAACCAGAATGGCCTAGGGCAAAAATACACATACCGCTGTAATCGGGCGAGTTTCTACTTTCAGATGCAATAGGTATTTTTGGGTTAGGTCAATCCGTTCGCGAGATATGGAAGTTTGAAGCCAAGAAATGGTTGAGAAGGCAAAAAATTTTTCGCAATTCTGCTGCTCCAAACGCTTAACCAGAATGGCCTAGGGAAAAAATACACATACCGCTGTAATCGGGCGAAATTCTACTTTCAGACGCAATAGGAATTTTTGGGTTAGGTCAATCCGTTTGCGAGATATGGGAGTTTGAAACAAAGAAATGGTTGTGAAGGCAAAAATTTTTTCGCAATTCTGCTGCTCCAAACGCTTAACCAGAATGGCCTAGGGAAAAAATACACATACCGTTGTATTCGGGCGAGTTTCTACTTTCAGATGCAATAGGAATTTTTGGGTTAGGTCAATCCGTTCGCGAGATATGGGGGTTTGAAGCCAAGAAATGGTTGAGAAGGCAAAAAATTTTTCGCAATTCTGCTGCTCCAAACGTTTAACCAGAATGGCCTAGGGAAAAAATACACATACCGCTGTATTCGGGCGAGTTTCTACTTTCAGATGCAATAGGAATTTTTGGGTTAGGTCAATCCGTTCGCGAGATATGGGGGTTTGAAGCCAAGAAATGGTTGAGAAGGCAAAAAATTTTTCGCAATTCTGCTGATCCAAACGCTTAACCAGAATGGCCTAGGGAAAAAATACACATACCGTTGTTATCGGGCGAGTTTCTACTTTCAGACGCAACAGGAATTTTTGGGTTAGGTCAATCCGTTCGCGAGATATGGGAGTTTGAATCCAAGAAATGGATGCGAAGGCAAAAAATTTTTCGCAATTCTGCTGCTCCAAACGCTTAACCAGAATGGCCTAGGGAAAAAATACACATACCGTTGTAATCGGGCGAGTTTCTTCTTTCAGACGTATCAGGAATTTTTGGGTTAGGTCAATCCGTTCGCGAGATATAGGAGTTTGAATCCAAGAAATGGATGAGAAGGCAAAAAATTTTTCGCAATTCTGCTGCTCCAAACGCTTAACCAGAATGGCCTAGGGAAAAAATACGCATACAGTTGTAATCGGACGAGTTTCTACTTTCAGACGCAGCAGGAATTTTTGGGTTTGGTCAATCCGTTCGCGAGATATGGGAGTTTGAAGCCAAGAAATGGTTGAAAAGGCAAAAAATTTTTCGCACTTCTGCTGCTCCAAACGCTTAACCAGAATGGCCTAGGGAAAAAATACACATACCGTTGTAATCGGGCTAGTTTCTACTTTCAGAGGCAATAGGAATTTTTGGGTTAGGTCAATCCGTTCGCGAGATATGCGAGTTTGAAGCTAAGAAATGGTTGAGAAGACAACAAATTTTTCGCAATGCTGCTGCTCCAAACGCTTAACCAGAATGGCCTAGGGAAAAAATACGCATACAGTTGTAATCGGACGAGTTTCTACTTTCAGACGCAGCAGGAATTTTTGAGTTTGGTCAATCCGTTCGCGAGATATGGGAGTTTGAAGCCAAGAAATGGTTGAGAAGGCAAAAAATTTTTCGCAATTCTGCTGCTCCAAACGCTTAACCAGAATGGCCTCGGGAAAAAATACACATACCGCTGTAATCGGGCGAGTTTCTACTTTCAGATGCAATAGGTATTTTTGGGTTAGGTCAATCCGTTCGCGAGATATGGAAGTTTGAAGCCAAGGAATGGTTGAGAAGGCAAAAAATTTTTCGCAATTCTGCTGCTCCAAACGTTTAACCAGAATGGCCTAGGGAAAAAATACACATACCGCTGTATTCGGGCGAGTTTCTACTTTCAGATGCAATAGGAATTTTTGGGTTAGGTCAATCCGTTCGCGAGATATGGGGGTTTGAAGCCAAGAAATGGTTGAGAAGGCAAAAAATTTTTCGCAATTCTGCTGCTCCAAACGCTTAACCAGAATGGCCTAGGGAAAAAATACACATACCGTTGTAATCGGGCGAGTTTCTTCTTTCAGACGTAACAGGAATTTTTGGGTTAGGTCAATCCGTTCGCGAGATATAGGAGTTTGAATCCAAGAAATGGATGAGAAGGCAAAAAATTTTTCGCAATTCTGCTGCTCCAAACGCTTAACCAGAATGGCCTAGGGAAAAAATAGGCATACAGTTGTAATCGGACGAGTTTCTACTTTCAGACGCAGCAGGAATTTTTGAGTTTGGTCAATCCGTTCGCGAGATATGGGAGTTTGAAGCCAAGAAATGGTTGAGAAGGCAAAAAATTTTTTGCAATTCTGCTGCTCCAAACGCTTAACCAGAATGGCCTAGGGAAAAAATACACATACCGTTGTAATCGGGCGAGTTTCTACTTTCAGACGCAACAGGAATTTTTGGGTTAGGTCAATCCTTTCGCGAGATATGGGAGTTTGAATCCAAGAAATGGATGCGAAGGCAAAAAATTTTTCGCAATTCTGCTGCTCCAAACGCTTAACCAGAATGGCCTAGGGAAAAAATACACATACCGTTGTAATCGGGCGAGTTTCTTCTTTCAGACGCAACAGGAATTTTTGGGTTAGGTCAATCCGTTCGCGAGATATGGGAGTTTGAATCCAAGAAATGGATGAGAAGGCAAAAAATTTTTCGCAATTCTGCTGCTCCAAACGCTTAACCAGAATGGCCTAGGGAAAAAATACACATACCGTTGTAATCGGGCTTGTTTCTACTTTCAGAGGCAATAGGAATTTTTGGGTTAGGTCAATCCGTTCGCGAGATATGCGAGTTTGAAGCTAAGAAATGGTTGAGAAGACAACAAATTTTTCGCAATTCTGCTGCTCCAAACGCTTAACCAGAATGGCCTAGGGAAAAAATACACATACCGTTGTAATCGGGCGAGTTTCTACTTTCAGATGCAATAGGAATTTTTGGGTTAGGTCAATCCGTTCGCGAGATATGGGAGTTTGAAGCCAAGAAATGGTTCAGAAGGCAAAAAATTTATCGCAATTCTGCTAATCCAAACGCTTAACCAGAATGGCCTAGGGAGAAAATACACATACCTTTGTAATCGGGCTAGTTTCTACTTTCAGAGGCAATAGGAATTTTTGGGTTAGGTCAATCCGTTCGCGAGATATGCGAGTTTGAAGCTAAGAAATGGTTGAGAAGACAACAAATTTTTCGCAATGCTGCTGCTCCAAACGCTTAACCAGGATGGCCTAGGGAAAAAATACGCATACAGTTGTAATCGGACGAGTTTCTACTTTCAGACGCAGCAGGAATTTTTGGGTTTGGTCAATCCGTTCGCGAGATATGGGAGTTTGAAGCCAAGAAATGGTTGAGAAGGCAAAAAATTTTTCGCAATTCTGCTGCTCCAAACGCTTAACCAGAATTGCCTAGGGAAAAAATACACATACCGCTGTAATCGGGCGAGTTTCTACTTTCAGATGCAATAGGTATTTTTGGGTTAGGTCAATCCGTTCGCGAGATATGGAAGTTTGAAGCCAAGAAATGGTTGAGAAGGCAAAAAATTTTTCGCAATTCTGCTGCTCCAAACGCTTAACCAGAATGGCCTAGGGAAAAAATACACATACCGCTGTAATCGGGCGAGATTCTACTTTCAGATGCAATAGGAATTTTTGGGTTAGGTCAATCCGTTTGCGAGATATGGGAGTTTGAAACAAAGAAATGGTTGAGAAGGCAAAAATTTTTTCGCAATTCTGCTGCTCCAAACGCTTAACCAGAATGGCCTAGGGAAAAAATACACATACCGTTGTATTCGGGCGAGTTTCTACTTTCAGATGCAATAGGAATTTTTGGGTTAGGTCAATCCGTTCGCGAGATATGGGAGTTTAAAGCCAAGAAATGGTTGAGAAGGCAAAAAATTTTTCGCACTTCTGCTGCTCCAAACGCTTAACCAGAATGGCCTAGGGAAAATATACACATACCGTTGTAATCGGGCGAGTTTCTACTTTCAGATGCAACAGGAATTTTTGGGTTAGGTCAATCCGTTCGCGAGATATGGGAGTTTGAAGCCAAGAAATGGTTGAGAAGGCAAAAAATTTTTCGCAATTCTGCTGCTCCAAACGCTTAACAAGAATGGCCTAGGGAAAAAATACACATACCGTTGTAATCGGGCGAGTTTCTACTTTCAGATGCAACAGGAATTTTTGGGTTAGGTCAATCCGTTCGCGAGATATGGGAGTTTGAAGCTAAGAAATGGTTGAGAAGACAACAAATTTTTCGCAATTCTGCTGCTCCAAACGCTTAACCAGAATGGCCTAGGGCAAAAATACACATACCGCTGTAATCGGGCGAGTTTCTACTTTCAGATGCAATAGGTATTTTTGGGTTAGGTCAATCCGTTCGCGAGATATGGAAGTTTGAAGCCAAGAAATGGTTGAGAAGGCAAAAAATTTTTCGCAATTCTGCTGCTCCAAACGCTTAACCAGAATGGCCTAGGGAAAAAATACACATACCGCTGTAATCGGGCGAGATTCTACTTTCAGACGCAATAGGAATTTTTGGGTTAGGTCAATCCGTTTGCGAGATATGGGAGTTTGAAACAAAGAAATGGTTGTGAAGGCAAAAATTTTTTCGCAATTCTGCTGCTCCAAACGCTTAACCAGAATGGCCTAGGGAAAAAATACACATACCGTTGTATTCGGGCGAGTTTCTACTTTCAGATGCAATAGGAATTTTTGGGTTAGGTCAATCCGTTCGCGAGATATGGGAGTTTAAAGCCAAGAAATGGTTGAGAAGGCAAAAAATTTTTCGCACTTCTGCTGCTCCAAACGCTTAACCAGAATGGCCTAGGGAAAAAATACACATACCGTTGTAATCGGGCTAGTTTCTACTTTCAGAGGCAATAGGAATTTTTGGGTTAGGTCAATCTGTTCGCGAGATATGGAAGTTTGAAGCCAAGGAATGGTTGAGAAGGCAAAAAATTTTTCGCAATTCTGCTGCTCCAAACGCTTAACCAGAATGGCCTAGGGAAAAAATACACATACCGTTGTAATCGGGCGAGTTTCTTCTTTCAGACGTAACAGGAATTTTTGGGTTAGGTCAATCCGTTCGCGAGATATAGGAGTTTGAATCCAAGAAATGGATGAGAAGGCAAAAAATTTTTCGCAATTCTGCTGCTCCAAACGCTTAACCAGAATGGCCTAGGGAAAAAATAGGCATACAGTTGTAATCGGACGAGTTTCTACTTTCAGACGCAGCAGGAATTTTTGAGTTTGGTCAATCCGTTCGCGAGATATGGGAGTTTGAAGCCAAGAAATGGTTGAGAAGGCAAAAAATTTTTTGCAATTCTGCTGCTCCAAACGCTTAACCAGAATGGCCTAGGGAAAAAATACACATACCGTTGTAATCGGGCGAGTTTCTACTTTCAGACGCAACAGGAATTTTTGGGTTAGGTCAATCCTTTCGCGAGATATGGGAGTTTGAATCCAAGAAATGGATGCGAAGGCAAAAAATTTTTCGCAATTCTGCTGCTCCAAACGCTTAACCAGAATGGCCTAGGGAAAAAATACACATACCGTTGTAATCGGGCGAGTTTCTTCTTTCAGACGCAACAGGAATTTTTGGGTTAGGTCAATCCGTTCGCGAGATATGGGAGTTTGAATCCAAGAAATGGATGAGAAGGCAAAAAATTTTTCGCAATTCTGCTGCTCCAAACGCTTAACCAGAATGGCCTAGGGAAAAAATACACATACCGTTGTAATCGGGCTTGTTTCTACTTTCAGAGGCAATAGGAATTTTTGGGTTAGGTCAATCCGTTCGCGAGATATGCGAGTTTGAAGCTAAGAAATGGTTGAGAAGACAACAAATTTTTCGCAATTCTGCTGCTCCAAACGCTTAACCAGAATGGCCTAGGGAAAAAATACACATACCGTTGTAATCGGGCGAGTTTCTACTTTCAGATGCAATAGGAATTTTTGGGTTAGGTCAATCCGTTCGCGAGATATGGGAGTTTGAAGCCAAGAAATGGTTCAGAAGGCAAAAAATTTATCGCAATTCTGCTAATCCAAACGCTTAACCAGAATGGCCTAGGGAGAAAATACACATACCTTTGTAATCGGGCTAGTTTCTACTTTCAGAGGCAATAGGAATTTTTGGGTTAGGTCAATCCGTTCGCGAGATATGCGAGTTTGAAGCTAAGAAATGGTTGAGAAGGCAAAAAATTTTTCGCAATTCTGCTGCTCCAAACGCTTAACCAGAATGGCCTAGGGAAAAAATACACATACCGCTGTAATCGGGCGAGTTTCTACTTTCAGATGCAATAGGTATTTTTGGGTTAGGTCAATCCGTTCGCGAGATATGGAAGTTTGAAGCCAAGAAATGGTTGAGAAGGCAAAAAATTTTTCGCAATTCTGCTGCTCCAAACGCTTAACCAGAATGGCCTAGGGAAAAAATACACATACCGCTGTAATCGGGCGAGTTTCTACTTTCAGATGCAATAGGTATTTTTGGGTTAGGTCAATCCGTTCGCGAGATATGGAAGTTTGAAGCCAAGAAATGGTTGAGAAGGCAAAAAATTTTTCGCAATTCTGCTGCTCCAAACGCTTAACCAGAATGGCCTAGGGAAAAAATACACATACCGCTGTAATCGGGCGAGATTCTACTTTCAGATGCAATAGGAATTTTTGGGTTAGGTCAATCCGTTTGCGAGATATGGGAGTTTGAAACAAAGAAATGGTTGAGAAGGCAAAAATTTTTTCGCAATTCTGCTGCTCCAAACGCTTAACCAGAATGGCCTAGGGAAAAAATACACATACCGTTGTATTCGGGCGAGTTTCTACTTTCAGATGCAATAGGAATTTTTGGGTTAGGTCAACCGTTCGCGAGATATGGGAGTTTAAAGCCAAGAAATGGTTGAGAAGGCAAAAAATATTTCGCACTTCTGCTGCTCCAAACGCTTAACCAGAATGGCCTAGGGAAAATATACACATACCGTTGTAATCGGGCGAGTTTCTACTTTCAGATGCAACAGGAATTTTTGGGTTAGGTCAATCCGTTCGCGAGATATGGGAGTTTGAAGCCAAGAAATGGTTGAGAAGGCAAAAAATTTTTCGCAATTCTGCTGCTCCAAACGCTTAACAAGAATGGCCTAGGGAAAAAATACACATACCGTTGTAATCGGGCGAGTTTCTACTTTCAGATGCAACAGGAATTTTTGGGTTAGGTCAATCCGTTCGCGAGATATGGGAGTTTGAAGCTAAGAAATGGTTGAGAAGACAACAAATTTTTCGCAATTCTGCTGCTCCAAACGCTTAACCAGAATGGCCTAGGGCAAAAATACACATACCGCTGTAATCGGGCGAGTTTCTACTTTCAGATGCAATAGGTATTTTTGGGTTAGGTCAATCCGTTCGCGAGATATGGAAGTTTGAAGCCAAGAAATGGTTGAGAAGGCAAAAAATTTTTCGCAATTCTGCTGCTCCAAACGCTTAACCAGAATGGCCTAGGGAAAAAATACACATACCGCTGTAATCGGGCGAGATTCTACTTTCAGACGCAATAGGAATTTTTGGGTTAGGTCAATCCGTTTGCGAGATATGGGAGTTTGAAACAAAGAAATGGTTGTGAAGGCAAAAATTTTTTCGCAATTCTGCTGCTCCAAACGCTTAACCAGAATGGCCTAGGGAAAAAATACACATACCGTTGTATTCGGGCGAGTTTCTACTTTCAGATGCAATAGGAATTTTTGGGTTAGGTCAATCCGTTCGCGAGATATGGGAGTTTAAAGCCAAGAAATGGTTGAGAAGGCAAAAAATTTTTCGCACTTCTGCTGCTCCAAACGCTTAACCAGAATGGCCTAGGGAAAAAATACACATACCGTTGTAATCGGGCTAGTTTCTACTTTCAGAGGCAATAGGAATTTTTGGGTTAGGTCAATCCGTTCGCGAGATATGCGAGTTTGAAGCTAAGAAATGGTTGAGAAGACAACAAATTTTTCGCAATGCTACTGCTCCAAACGCTTAACCAGAATGGCCTAGGGAAAAAATACGCATACAGTTGTAATCGGACGAGTTTCTACTTTCAGACGCAGCAGGAATTTTTGAGTTTGGTCAATCCGTTCGCGAGATATGGGAGTTTGAAGCCAAGAAATGGTTGAGAAGGCAAAAAATTTTTCGCAATTCTGCTGCTCCAAACGCTTAACCAGAATGGCCTCGGGAAAAAATACACATACCGCTGTAATCGGGCGAGTTTCTACTTTCAGATGCAATAGGTATTTTTGGGTTAGGTCAATCCGTTCGCGAGATATGGGGGTTTGAAGCCAAGAAATGGTTGAGAAGGCAAAAAATTTTTCGCAATTCTGCTGCTCCAAACGTTTAACCAGAATGGCCTAGGGAAAAAATACACATACCGCTGTATTCGGGCGAGTTTCTACTTTCAGATGCAATAGGAATTTTTGGGTTAGGTCAATCCGTTCGCGAGATATGGGGGTTTGAAGCCAAGAAATGGTTGAGAAGGCAAAAAATTTTTCGCAATTCTGCTGATCCAAACGCTTAACCAGAATGGCCTAGGGAAAAAATACACATACCGTTGTTATCGGGCGAGTTTCTACTTTCAGACGCAACAGGAATTTTTGGGTTAGGTCAATCCGTTCGCGAGATATGGGAGTTTGAATCCAAGAAATGGATGCGAAGGCAAAAAATTTTTCGCAATTCTGCTGCTCCAAACGCTTAACCAGAATGGCCTAGGGAAAAAATACACATACCGTTGTAATCGGGCGAGTTTCTTCTTTCAGACGTATCAGGAATTTTTGGGTTAGGTCAATCCGTTCGCGAGATATAGGAGTTTGAATCCAAGAAATGGATGAGAAGGCAAAAAATTTTTCGCAATTCTGCTGCTCCAAACGCTTAACCAGAATGGCCTAGGGAAAAAATACGCATACAGTTGTAATCGGACGAGTTTCTACTTTCAGACGCAGCAGGAATTTTTGGGTTTGGTCAATCCGTTCGCGAGATATGGGAGTTTGAAGCCAAGAAATGGTTGAAAAGGCAAAAAATTTTTCGCAATTCTGCTGCTCCAAACGCTTAACCAGAATGGCCTCGGGAAAAAATACACATACCGCTGTAATCGGGCGAGTTTCTACTTTCAGATGCAATAGGTATTTTTGGGTTAGGTCAATCCGTTCGCGAGATATGGAAGTTTGAAGCCAAGAAATGGTTGAGAAGGCAAAAAATTTTTCGCAATTCTGCTGCTCCAAACGCTTAACCAGAATGGCCTAGGGAGAAAATACACATACCGTTGTAATCGGGCGAGTTTCTACTTTCAGACGCAACAGGAATTTTTGGGTTACGTCAATCCTTTCGCGAGATATGGGAGTTTGAATCCAAGAAATGGATGCGAAGGCAAAAAATTTTTCGCAATTCTGCTGCTCCAAACGCTTAACCAGAATGGCCTAGGGAAAAAATACACATACCGTTGTAATCGGGCTAGTTTCTTCTTTCAGACACAACAGGAATTTTTGGGTTAGGTCAATCCGTTCGCGAGATATGGGAGTTTGAATCCAAGAAATGGATGAGAAGGCAAAAATTTTTTCGCAATTCTGCTGCTCCAAACGCTTAACCAGAATGGCCTAGGGAAAAAATACACATACCGTTGTAATCGGGCTTGTTTCTACTTTCAGAGGCAATAGGAATTTTTGGATTAGGTCAATCCGTTCGCGAGATATGCGAGTTTGAAGCTAAGAAATGGTTGAGAAGACAACAAATTTTTCGCAATTCTGCTGCTCCAAACGCTTAACCAGAATGTCCTTGGGAAAAAATACACATACCGTTGTAATCGGGCGAGTTTCTACTTTCAGATGCAATAGGAATTTTTGGGTTAGGTCAATCCGTTCGCGAGATATGGGAGTTGGAAGCCAAGAAATGGTTCAGAAGGCAAAAAATTTATCGCAATTCTGCTAATCCAAACGCTTAACCAGAATGGCCTAGGGAGAAAATACACATACCGTTGTAATCGGGCTAGTTTCTACTTTCAGAGGCAATAGGAATTTTTGGGTTAGGTCAATCCGTTCGCGAGATATGCGAGTTTGAAGCTAAGAAATGGTTGAGAAGACAACAAATTTTTCGCAATGCTGCTGCTCCAAACGCTTAACCAGAATGGCCTAGGGAGAAAATACGCATACAGTTGTAATCGGACGAGTTTCTACTTTCAGACGCAGCAGGAATTTTTGGGTTTGGTCAATCCGTTCGCGAGATATGGGAGTTTGAACCAAGAAATGGTTGAGAAGGCAAAAAATTTTTCGCAATTCTGCTGCTCCAAACGCTTAACCAGAATGGCCTCGGGAAAAAATACACATACCGCTGTAATCGGGCGAGTTTCTACTTTCAGATGCAATAGGTATTTTTGGGTTAGGTCAATCCGTTCGCGAGATATGGAAGTTTGAAGCCAAGAAATGGTTGAGAAGGCAAAAAATTTTTCGCAATTCTGCTGCTCCAAACGCTTAACCAGAATGGCCTAGGGAAAAAATACACATACCGTTGTAATCGGGCGAGTTTCTACTTTCAGACGCAACAGGAATTTTTGGGTTAGGTCAATCCTTTCGCGAGATATGGGAGTTTGAATCCAAGAAATGGATGCGAAGGCAAAAAATTTTTCGCAATTCTGCTGCTCCAAACGCTTAACCAGAATGGCCTAGGGAAAAAATACACATACCGTTGTAATCGGGCGAGTTTCTACTTTCAGATGCAATAGGAATTTTTGGGTTAGGTCAATCCGTTCGCGAGATATGGGAGTTTGAAGCCAAGAAATGGTTCAGAAGGCAAAAAATTTATCGCAATTCTGCTAATCCAAACGCTTAACCAGAATGGCCTAGGGAGAAAATACACATACCTTTGTAATCGGGCTAGTTTCTACTTTCAGAGGCAATAGGAATTTTTGGGTTAGGTCAATCCGTTCGCGAGATATGCGAGTTTGAAGCTAAGAAATGGTTGAGAAGACAACAAATTTTTCGCAATGCTGCTGCTCCAAACGCTTAACCAGAATGGCCTAGGGAAAAAATACGCATACAGTTGTAATCGGACGAGTTTCTACTTTCAGACGCAGCAGGAATTTTTGGGTTTGGTCAATCCGTTCGCGAGATATGGGAGTTTGAAGCCAAGAAATGGTTGAGAAGGCAAAAAATTTTTCGCAATTCTGCTGCTCCAAACGCTTAACCAGAATGGCCTCGGGAAAAAATACACATACCGCTGTAATCGGGCGAGTTTCTACTTTCAGATGCAATAGGTATTTTTGGGTTAGGTCAATCCGTTCGCGAGATATGGAAGTTTGAAGCCAAGAAATGGTTGAGAAGGCAAAAAATTTTTCGCAATTCTGCTGCTCCAAACGCTTAACCAGAATGGCCTGGGGAAAAAATACACATACCGTTGTAATCGGGCGAGTTTCTACTTTCAGACGCAACAGGAATTTTTGGGTTAGGTCAATCCTTTCGCGAGATATGGGAGTTTGAATCCAAGAAATGGATGCGAAGGCAAAAAATTTTTCGCAATTCTGCTGCTCCAAACGCTTAACCAGAATGGCCTAGGGAAAAAATACACATACCGTTGTAATCGGGCGAGTTTCTTCTTTCAGACGCAACAGGAATTTTTGGGTTAGGTCAATCCGTTCGCGAGATATGGGAGTTTGAATCCAAGAAATGGATGAGAAGGCAAAAAATTTTTCGCAATTCTGCTGCTCCAAACGCTTAACCAGAATGGCCTAGGGAAAAAATACACATACCGTTGTAATCGGGCTTGTTTCTACTTTCAGAGGCAATAGGAATTTTTGGGTTAGGTCAATCCGTTCGCGAGATATGCGAGTTTGAAGCTAAGAAATGGTTGAGAAGACAACAAATTTTTCGCAATTCTGCTGCTCCAAACGCTTAACCAGAATGGCCTAGGGAAAAAATACACATACCGTTGTAATCGGGCGAGTTTCTACTTTCAGATGCAATAGGAATTTTTGGGTTAGGTCAATCCGTTCTCGAGATATGGGAGTTTGAAGCCAAAAAATGGTTCAGAAGGCAAAAAATTTATCGCAATTTTGCTAATCCAAACGCTTAACCAGAATGGCCTAGGGAAAAAATACGCATAGAGTTGTAATCGGACGAGTTTCTACTTTCAGACGCAGCAGGAATTTTTGGGTTTGGTCAATCCGTTCGCGAGATATGGGAGTTTGAACCAAGAAATGGTTGAGAAGGCAAAAAATTTTTCGCAATTCTGCTGCTCCAAACGCTTAACCAGAATGGCCTCGGGAAAAAATACACATACCGCTGTAATCGGGCGAGTTTCTACTTTCAGATGCAATAGGTATTTTTGGGTTAGGTCAATCCGTTCGCGAGATATGGAAGTTTGAAGCCAAGAAATGGTTGAGAAGGCAAAAAATTTTTCGCAATTCTGCTGCTCCAAACGCTTAACCAGAATGGCCTAGGGAAAAAATACACATACCGTTGTAATCGGGCGAGTTTCTACTTTCAGACGCAACAGGAATTTTTGGGTTAGGTCAATCCTTTCGCGAGATATGGGAGTTTGAATCCAAGAAATGGATGCGAAGGCAAAAAATTTTTCGCAATTCTGCTGCTCCAAACGCTTAACCAGAATGGCCTAGGGAAAAAATACACATACCGTTGTAATCGGGCGAGTTTCTACTTTCAGATGCAATAGGAATTTTTGGGTTAGGTCAATCCGTTCGCGAGATATGGGAGTTTGAAGCCAAGAAATGGTTCAGAAGGCAAAAAATTTATCGCAATTCTGCTAATCCAAACGCTTAACCAGAATGGCCTAGGGAGAAAATACACATACCTTTGTAATCGGGCTAGTTTCTACTTTCAGAGGCAATAGGAATTTTTGGGTTAGGTCAATCCGTTCGCGAGATATGCGAGTTTGAAGCTAAGAAATGGTTGAGAAGACAACAAATTTTTCGCAATGCTGCTGCTCCAAACGCTTAACCAGAATGGCCTAGGGAAAAAATACGCATACAGTTGTAATCGGACGAGTTTCTACTTTCAGACGCAGCAGGAATTTTTGGGTTTGGTCAATCCGTTCGCGAGATATGGGAGTTTGAAGCCAAGAAATGGTTGAGAAGGCAAAAAATTTTTCGCAATTCTGCTGCTCCAAACGCTTAACCAGAATGGCCTCGGGAAAAAATACACATACCGCTGTAATCGGGCGAGTTTCTACTTTCAGATGCAATAGGTATTTTTGGGTTAGGTCAATCCGTTCGCGAGATATGGAAGTTTGAAGCCAAGAAATGGTTGAGAAGGCAAAAAATTTTTCGCAATTCTGCTGCTCCAAACGCTTAACCAGAATGGCCTGGGGAAAAAATACACATACCGTTGTAATCGGGCGAGTTTCTACTTTCAGACGCAACAGGAATTTTTGGGTTAGGTCAATCCTTTCGCGAGATATGGGAGTTTGAATCCAAGAAATGGATGCGAAGGCAAAAAATTTTTCGCAATTCTGCTGCTCCAAACGCTTAACCAGAATGGCCTAGGGAAAAAATACACATACCGTTGTAATCGGGCGAGTTTCTTCTTTCAGACGCAACAGGAATTTTTGGGTTAGGTCAATCCGTTCGCGAGATATGGGAGTTTGAATCCAAGAAATGGATGAGAAGGCAAAAAATTTTTCGCAATTCTGCTGCTCCAAACGCTTAACCAGAATGGCCTAGGGAAAAAATACACATACCGTTGTAATCGGGCTTGTTTCTACTTTCAGAGGCAATAGGAATTTTTGGGTTAGGTCAATCCGTTCGCGAGATATGCGAGTTTGAAGCTAAGAAATGGTTGAGAAGACAACAAATTTTTCGCAATTCTGCTGCTCCAAACGCTTAACCAGAATGGCCTAGGGAAAAAATACACATACCGTTGTAATCGGGCGAGTTTCTACTTTCAGATGCAATAGGAATTTTTGGGTTAGGTCAATCCGTTCTCGAGATATGGGAGTTTGAAGCCAAAAAATGGTTCAGAAGGCAAAAAATTTATCGCAATTTTGCTAATCCAAACGCTTAACCAGAATGGCCTAGGGAAAAAATACGCATAGAGTTGTAATCGGACGAGTTTCTACTTTCAGACGCAGCAGGAATTTTTGGGTTTGGTCAATCCGTTCGCGAGATATGGGAGTTTGAAGCCAAGAAATGGTTGAGAAGGCAAAAAATTTTTCGCAATTCTGCTGCTCCAAACGCTTAACCAGAATGGCCTCGGGAAAAAATACACATACCCCTGTAATCGGGCGAGTTTCTACTTTCAGATGCAATAGGTATTTTTGGGTTAGGTCAATCCGTTCGCGAGATATGGAAGTTTGAAGCCAAGAAATGGTTGAGAAGGCAAAAAATTTTTCGCAATTCTGCTGCTCCAAACGCTTAACCAGAATGGCCTAGGGAAAAAATACACATACCGTTGTAATCGGGCGAGTTTCTACTTTCAGACGCAACAGGAATTTTTGGATTAGGTCAATCCTTTCGCGAGGTATGTGAGTTTGAATCCAAGAAATGGATGCGAAGACAAAAAATTTTTCGCAATTCTGCTGCTCCAAACGCTTAACCAGAATGGCCTAGGGAAAAAATACACATACCGTTGAAATCGGGCGACTTTCTTCTTTCAGACGCAACAGGAATTTTTGGGTTAGGTCAATCCGTTCGCGAGATATGGGAGTTTGAATCCAAGGAATGGATGAGAAGGCAAAAAATTTTTCGCAATTCTGCTGCTCCAAACGCTTAACCAGAATGGCCTGGGGAAAAAATACACATACCGTTGTAATCGGGCGAGTTTCTACTTTCAGACGCAACAGGAATTTTTGGGTTAGGTCAATCCTTTCGCGAGATATGGGAGTTTGAATCCAAGAAATGGATGCGAAGGCAAAAAATTTTTCGCAATTCTGCTGCTCCAAACGCTTAACCAGAATGGCCTAGGGAAAAAATACACATACCGTTGTAATCGGGCGAGTTTCTTCTTTCAGACGCAACAGGAATTTTTGGGTTAGGTCAATCCGTTCGCGAGATATGGGAGTTTGAATCCAAGAAATGGATGAGAAGGCAAAAAATTTTTCGCAATTCTGCTGCTCCAAACGCTTAACCAGAATGGCCTAGGGAAAAAATACACATACCGTTGTAATCGGGCTTGTTTCTACTTTCAGAGGCAATAGGAATTTTTGGGTTAGGTCAATCCGTTCGCGAGATATGCGAGTTTGAAGCTAAGAAATGGTTGAGAAGACAACAAATTTTTCGCAATTCTGCTGCTCCAAACGCTTAACCAGAATGGCCTAGGGAAAAAATACACATACCGTTGTAATCGGGCGAGTTTCTACTTTCAGATGCAATAGGAATTTTTGGGTTAGGTCAATCCGTTCTCGAGATATGGGAGTTTGAAGCCAAAAAATGGTTCAGAAGGCAAAAAATTTATCGCAATTTTGCTAATCCAAACGCTTAACCAGAATGGCCTAGGGAAAAAATACGCATAGAGTTGTAATCGGACGAGTTTCTACTTTCAGACGCAGCAGGAATTTTTGGGTTTGGTCAATCCGTTCGCGAGATATGGGAGTTTGAAGCCAAGAAATGGTTGAGAAGGCAAAAAATTTTTCGCAATTCTGCTGCTCCAAACGCTTAACCAGAATGGCCTCGGGAAAAAATACACATACCCCTGTAATCGGGCGAGTTTCTACTTTCAGATGCAATAGGTATTTTTGGGTTAGGTCAATCCGTTCGCGAGATACGGAAGTTTGAAGCCAAGAAATGGTTGAGAAGGCAAAAAATTTTTCGCAATTCTGCTGCTCCAAACGCTTAACCAGAATGGCCTAGGGAAAAAATACACATACCGTTGTAATCGGGCGAGTTTCTACTTTCAGACGCAACAGGAATTTTTGGATTAGGTCAATCCTTTCGCGAGGTATGTGAGTTTGAATCCAAGAAATGGATGCGAAGACAAAAAATTTTTCGCAATTCTGCTGCTCCAAACGCTTAACCAGAATGGCCTAGGGAAAAAATACACATACCGCTGTAATCGGGCGAGATTCTACTTTCAGATGCAATAGGAATTTTTGGGTTAGGTCAATCCGTTTGCGAGATATGGGAGTTTGAAACCAAGAAATGGTGGAGAAGGCAAAAAATTTTTCGCAATTCTGCTGCTCCAAACGTTTAACAAGAATGGCCTAGGGAAAAAATACACATTCCGTTGTATTCGGGCGAGTTTCTACTTTCAGATGCAATAGGAATTTTTGGGTTAGGTCAATCCGTTCGCGAGATATGGGGGTTTGAAGCCAAGAAATGGTTGAGAAGGCAAAAAATTTTTCGCACTTCTGCTGCTCCAAGCGCTTAACCAGAATGGCCTAGGGAAAAAATACACATACCGCTGTAATCGGGCGAGATTCTACTTTCAGATGCAATAGGAATTTTTAGGTTAGGTCAATCCGTTCGCGAGATATGGGAGTTTGAAGCCAAGAAATGGTTGAGAAGGCAAAAAATTTTTCGCAATTCTGCTGCTCCAAACGCTTAACAAGAATGGCCTAGGGAAAAAATACACATACCGTTGTAATCGGGCGAGTTTCTACTTTCAGATGCAACAGGAATTTTTGGGTTAGGTCAATCCGTTCGCGAGATATGGGAGTTTGAAGCTAAGAAATGGTTGAGAAGACAACAAATTTTTCGCACTTCTGCTGATCCAAACGCTTAACCAGAATGGTCTAGGGAAAAAATACACATGCCGTTGTAATCGGGCGAGTTTCTACTTTCAGATGCAATTGGAATTTTTGGGTTAGGTCAATCCGTTCGCGAGATATGGGAGTTTGAAGCCAAGAAATGGTTCAGAAGGCAAAAAATTTATCGCAATTCTGCTAATCCAAACGCTTAACCAGAATGGCCTAGGGAGAAAATACACATACCTTTGTAATCGGGCTAGTTTCTACTTTCAGAGGCAATAGGAATTTTTGGGTTAGGTCAATCCGTTCGCGAGATATGCGAGTTTGAAGCTAAGAAATGGTTGAGAAGACAACAAATTTTTCGCAATGCTGCTGCTCCAAACGCTTAACCAGAATGGCCTAGGGAAAAAATACACATACCGTTGTATTCGGGCGAGTTTCTACTTTCAGATGCAATAGGAATTTTTGGGTTAGGTCAATCCGTTCGCGAGATATGGGAGTTTGAAGCCAAGAAATGGTTGAGAAGGCAAAAAATTTTTCGCACTTCTGCTGCTCCAAACGCTTAACCAGAATGGCCTAGGGAAAAAATACACATACCTTTGTAATCGGGCGAGTTTCTACTTTCAGGTGCAATAGGAATTTTTGGGTTAGGTCAATCCGTTCGCGAGATATGGGAGTTTGAAGCTAAGAAATGATTGAGAAGGCAAAAAATTTTTCGCAATTCTGCTGCTCCAAACGCTTAAACAGAATCGCGTAGGGAAAAAATACACATACCGTTGTAATCGGGCTAGTTTCTACTTTCAGATGCAATAGGAATTTTTGGGTTAGGTCAATCCGTTCGCGAGATATGCGAGTTTGAAGCTAAGAAATGGTTGAGAAGACAACAAATTTTTCGCAATTCTGCTGCTCCAAACGCTTGACAAGAATGGGCTAGGGAAAAAATACACATACCGCTGTAATCGGGCGAGTTTCTACTTCCAGACGCTACAGGAATTTTTGGGTTAGGCCAATCCGTTCGCGAGATATGGGAGTTTGAAGCCAAGAAATGGTTGAGAAGGCAAAAAATTTTTCGCAATTCTGCTGCTCCAAACGCTTAACCAGAATGGCCTAGGGAAAAAATACACATACCGTTGTATTCGGGCGAGTTTCTACTTTCAGATGCAATAGGAATTTTTGGGTTAGGTCAATCCGTTCGCGAGATATGGGAGTTTGAAGCCAAGAAATGGTTGAGAAGGCAAAAAATTTTTCGCACTTCTGCTGCTCCAAACGCTTAACCAGAATGGCCTAGGGAAAAAATACACATACCTTTGTAATCGGGCGAGTTTCTACTTTCAGGTGCAATAGGAATTTTTGGGTTAGGTAAATCCGTTCGCGAGATATGGGAGTTTGAAGCTAAGAAATGATTGAGAAGGCAAAAAATTTTTCGCAATTCTGCTGCTCCAAACGCTTAAACAGAATCGCGTAGGGAAAAAATACACATACCGCTGTAATCGGGCGAGATTCTACTTTGAGATGCAATAGGAATTTTTGGGTTAGGTCAATCCGTTCGCGAGATATGGGAGTTTGAAGCCAAGAAATGGTTCAGAAGGCAAAAAATTTATCGCAATTCTGCTAATCCAAACGCTTAACCAGAATGGCCTAGGGAGAAAATACACATACCTTTGTAATCGGGCTAGTTTCTACTTTCAGAGGCAATAGGAATTTTTGGGTTAGGTCAATCCGTTCGCGAGATATGCGAGTTTGAAGCTAAGAAATGGTTGAGAAGACAACAAATTTTTCGCAATGCTGCTGCTCCAAACGCTTAACCAGAATGGCCTCGGGAAAAACTACACATACCGCTGTAATCGGGCGAGTTTCTACTTTCAGATGCAATAGGTATTTTTGGGTTAGGTCAATCCGTTCGCGAGATATGGAAGTTTGAAGCCAAGAAATGGTTGAGAAGGCAAAAAATTTTTCGCAATTCTGCTGCTCCAAACACTTAACCAGAATGGCCTAGGGAAAAAATACACATACCTTTGTAATCGGCCGAGTTTCTACTTTCAGATGCAATAGGAATTTTTGGATTAGGTCAATCCGTTCGCGAGATATGGGAGTTTGAAGCTAAGAAATGGTTGAGAAGACAACAAATTTTTCGCAATTCTGCTGCTCCAAACGCTTGACAAGAATGGGCTAGGGAAAAAATACACATACCGCTGTAATCGGGCGAGTTTCTACTTCCAGACGCTACAGGAATTTTTGGGTTAGGTCATCCGTTCGCGAGATATGGGAGTTTGAAGCCAAGAAATGGTTGAGAAGGCAAAAAATTTTTCGCAATTCTGCTGCTCCAAACGCTTAACCAGAATGGCCTAGGGAAAAAATACACATACCGTTGTATTCGGGCGAGTTTCTACTTTCAGATGCAATAGGAATTTTTGGGTTAGGCCAATCCGTTCGCGAGATATGGGAGTTTGAAGCCAAGAAATGGTTGAGAAGGCAAAAAATTTTTCGCAATTCTGCTGCTCCAAACGCTTAACCAGAATGGCCTAGGGAAAAAATACACATACCGTTGTATTCGGGCGAGTTTCTACTTTCAGATGCAATAGGAATTTTTGGGTTAGGTCAATCCGTTCGCGAGATATGGGAGTTTGAAGCCAAGAAATGGTTGAGAAGGCAAAAAATTTTTCGCAATTCTGCTGCTCCAAACGCTTAACCAGAATGGCCTAGGGAAAAAATACACATACCGTTGTATTCGGGCGAGTTTCTACTTTCAGATGCAATAGGAATTTTTGGGTTAGGTCAATCCGTTCGCGAGATATGGGAGTTTGAAGCCAAGAAATGGTTGAGAAGGCAAAAAATTTTTCGCAATTCTGCTGCTCCAAACGCTTAACCAGAATGGCCTAGGGAAAAAATACACATACCGTTGTATTCGGGCGAGTTTCTACTTTCAGATGCAATAGGAATTTTTGGGTTAGGTCAATCCGTTCGCGAGATATGGGAGTTTGAAGCCAAGAAATGGTTGAGAAGGCAAAAAATTTTTCGCACTTCTGCTGCTCCAAACGCTTAACCAGAATGGCCTAGGGAAAAAATACACATACCTTTGTAATCGGGCGAGTTTCTACTTTCAGGTGCAATAGGAATTTTTGGGTTAGGTCAATCCGTTCGCGAGATATGGGAGTTTGAAGCTAAGAAATGATTGAGAAGGCAAAAAATTTTTCGCAATTCTGCTGCTCCAAACGCTTAAACAGAATCGCGTAGGGAAAAAATACACATACCGCTGTAATCGGGCGAGATTCTACTTTGAGATGCAATAGGAATTTTTGGGTTAGGTCAATCCGTTCGCGAGATATGGGAGTTTGAAGCCAAGAAATGGTTCAGAAGGCAAAAAATTTATCGCAATTCTGCTAATCCAAACGCTTAACCAGAATGGCCTAGGGATAAAATACACATACCGTTGTAATCGGGCTAGTTTCTACTTTCAGATGCAATAGGAATTTTTGGGTTAGGTCAATCCGTTCGCGAGATATGCGAGTTTGAAGCTAAGAAATGGTTGAGAAGACAACAAATTTTTCGCAATTCTGCTGCTCCAAACGCTTGACAAGAATGGGCTAGGGAAAAAATACACATACCGCTGTAATCGGGCGAGTTTCTACTTCCAGACGCTACAGGAATTTTTGGGTTAGGCCAATCCGTTCGCGAGATATGGGAGTTTGAAGCCAAGAAATGGTTGAGAAGGCAAAAAATTTTTCGCAATTCTGCTGCTCCAAACGCTTAACCAGAATGGCCTAGGGAAAAAATACACATACCGTTGTATTCGGGCGAGTTTCTACTTTCAGATGCAATAGGAATTTTTGGGTTAGGTCAATCCGTTCGCGAGATATGGGAGTTTGAAGCCAAGAAATGGTTGAGAAGGCAAAAAATTTTTCGCACTTCTGCTGCTCCAAACGCTTAACCAGAATGGCCTAGGGAAAAAATACACATACCTTTGTAATCGGGCGAGTTTCTACTTTCAGGTGCAATAGGAATTTTTGGGTTAGGTCAATCCGTTCGCGAGATATGGGAGTTTGAAGCTAAGAAATGATTGAGAAGGCAAAAAATTTTTCGCAATTCTGCTGCTCCAAACGCTTAAACAGAATCGCGTAGGGAAAAAATACACATACCGCTGTAATCGGGCGAGATTCTACTTTGAGATGCAATAGGAATTTTTGGGTTAGGTCAATCCGTTCGCGAGATATGGGAGTTTGAAGCCAAGAAATGGTTCAGAAGGCAAAAAATTTATCGCAATTCTGCTAATCCAAACGCTTAACCAGAATGGCCTAGGGATAAAATACACATACCGTTGTAATCGGGCTAGTTTCTACTTTCAGATGCAATAGGAATTTTTGGGTTAGGTCAATCCGTTCGCGAGATATGCGAGTTTGAAGCTAAGAAATGGTTGAGAAGACAACAAATTTTTCGCAATTCTGCTGCTCCAAACGCTTGACAAGAATGGGCTAGGGAAAAAATACACATACCGCTGTAATCGGGCGAGTTTCTACTTCCAGACGCTACAGGAATTTTTGGGTTAGGTCAATCCGTTCGCGAGATATGGGAGTTTGAAGCCAAGAAATGGTTGAGAAGGCAAAAAATTTTTCGCAATTCTGCTGCTCCAAACGCTTAACCAGAATGACCTAGGGAAAAAATACACATACCGTTGTATTCGGGCGAGTTTCTACTTTCAGATGCAATAGGTATTTTTGGGTTAGGTCAATCCGTTCGCGAGATATGGAAGTTTGAAGCCAAGAAATGGTTGAGAAGGCAAAAAATTTTTCGCAATTCTGCTGCTCCAAACGCTTAACCAGAATGGCCTGGGGAAAAAATACACATACCGTTGTAATCGGGCGAGTTTCTACTTTCAGACGCAACAGGAATTTTTGGGTTAGGTCAATCCTTTCGCGAGATATGGGAGTTTGAATCCAAGAAATGGATGCGAAGGCAAAAAATTTTTCGCAATTCTGCTGCTCCAAACGCTTAACCAGAATGGCCTAGGGAAAAAATACACATACCGTTGTAATCGGGCGAGTTTCTTCTTTCAGACGCAACAGGAATTTTTGGGTTAGGTCAATCCGTTCGCGAGATATGGGAGTTTGAAGCTAAGAAATGGTTGAGAAGACAACAAATTTTTCGCAATTCTGCTGCTCCAAACGCTTGACAAGAATGGGCTAGGGAAAAAATACACATACCGCTGTAATCGGGCGAGTTTCTACTTCCAGACGCTACAGGAATTTTTGGGTTAGGTCAATCCGTTCGCGAGATATGGGAGTTTGAAGCCAAGAAATGGTTGAGAAGGCAAAAAATTTTTCGCAATTCTGCTGCTCCAAACGCTTAACCAGAATGGCCTAGGGAAAAAATACACATACCGTTGTATTCGGGCGAGTTTCTACTTTCAGATGCAATAGGAATTTTTGGGTTAGGTCAATCCGTTCGCGAGATATGGGAGTTTGAAGCCAAGAAATGGTTGAGAAGGCAAAAAATTTTTCGCACTTCTGCTGCTCCAAACGCTTAACCAGAATGGCCTAGGGAAAAAATACACATACCTTTGTAATCGGGCGAGTTTCTACTTTCAGGTGCAATAGGAATTTTTGGGTTAGGTCAATCCGTTCGCGAGATATGGGAGTTTGAAGCTAAGAAATGATTGAGAAGGCAAAAAATTTTTCGCAATTCTGCTGCTCCAAACGCTTAAACAGAATCGCGTAGGGAAAAAATACACATACCGCTGTAATCGGGCGAGATTCTACTTTGAGATGCAATAGGAATTTTTGGGTTAGGTCAATCCGTTCGCGAGATATGGGAGTTTGAAGCCAAGAAATGGTTCAGAAGGCAAAAAATTTATCGCAATTCTGCTAATCCAAACGCTTAACCAGAATGGCCTAGGGATAAAATACACATACCGTTGTAATCGGGCTAGTTTCTACTTTCAGATGCAATAGGAATTTTTGGGTTAGGTCAATCCGTTCGCGAGATATGCGAGTTTGAAGCTAAGAAATGGTTGAGAAGACAACAAATTTTTCGCAATTCTGCTGCTCCAAACGCTTGACAAGAATGGGCTAGGGAAAAAATACACATACCGCTGTAATCGGGCGAGTTTCTACTTCCAGACGCTACAGGAATTTTTGGGTTAGGTCAATCCGTTCGCGAGATATGGGAGTTTGAAGCCAAGAAATGGTTGAGAAGGCAAAAAATTTTTCGCAATTCTGCTGCTCCAAACGCTTAACCAGAATGACCTAGGGAAAAAATACACATACCGTTGTATTCGGGCGAGTTTCTACTTTCAGATGCAATAGGTATTTTTGGGTTAGGTCAATCCGTTCGCGAGATATGGAAGTTTGAAGCCAAGAAATGGTTGAGAAGGCAAAAAATTTTTCGCAATTCTGCTGCTCCAAACGCTTAACCAGAATGGCCTGGGGAAAAAATACACATACCGTTGTAATCGGGCGAGTTTCTACTTTCAGACGCAACAGGAATTTTTGGGTTAGGTCAATCCTTTCGCGAGATATGGGAGTTTGAATCCAAGAAATGGATGCGAAGGCAAAAAATTTTTCGCAATTCTGCTGCTCCAAACGCTTAACCAGAATGGCCTAGGGAAAAAATACACATACCGTTGTAATCGGGCGAGTTTCTTCTTTCAGACGCAACAGGAATTTTTGGGTTAGGTCAATCCGTTCGCGAGATATGGGAGTTTGAAGCTAAGAAATGGTTGAGAAGACAACAAATTTTTCGCAATTCTGCTGCTCCAAACGCTTGACAAGAATGGGCTAGGGAAAAAATACACATACCGCTGTAATCGGGCGAGTTTCTACTTCCAGACGCTACAGGAATTTTTGGGTTAGGTCAATCCGTTCGCGAGATATGGGAGTTTGAAGCCAAGAAATGGTTGAGAAGGCAAAAAATTTTTCGCAATTCTGCTGCTCCAAACGCTTAACCAGAATGGCCTAGGGAAAAAATACACATACCGTTGTATTCGGGCGAGTTTCTACTTTCAGATGCAATAGGTATTTTTGGGTTAGGTCAATCCGTTCGCGAGATATGGAAGTTTGAAGCCAAGAAATGGTTGAGAAGGCAAAAAATTTTTCGCAATTCTGCTGCCCCAAACGCTTAACCAGAATGGCCTGGGGAAAAAATACACATACCGTTGTAATCGGGCGAGTTTCTACTTTCAGACGCAACAGGAATTTTTGGGTTAGGTCAATCCTTTCGCGAGATATGGGAATTTGAATCCAAGAAATGGATGCGAAGGCAAAAAATTTTTCGCAATTCTGCTGCTCCAAACGCTTAACCAGAATGGCCTAGGGAAAAAATACACATACCGTTGTAATCGGGCGAGTTTCTTCTTTCAGACGCAACAGGAATTTTTGGGTTAGGTCAATCCGTTCGCGAGATATGGGAGTTTGAATCCAAGAAATGGATGAGAAGGCAAAACATTTTTCGCAATTCTGCTGCTCCAAACGCTTAACCAGAATGGCCTAGGGAAAAAATACACATACCGTTGTAATCGGGCTTGTTTCTACTTTCAGAGGCAATAGGAATTTTTGGGTTAGGTCAATCCGTTCGCGAGATATGCGAGTTTGAAGCTAAGAAATGGTTGAGAAGACAACAAATTTTTCGCAATTCTGCTGCTCCAAACGCTTAACCAGAATGGCCTAGGGAAAAAATACACATACCGTTGTAATCGGGCGAGTTTCTACTTTCAGATGCAATAGGAATTTTTGGGTTAGGTCAATCCGTTCGCGAGATATGGGAGTTTGAAGCCAAGAAATGGTTCAGAAGGCAAAAAATTTATCGCAATTCTGCTAATCCAAACGCTTAACCAGAATGGCCTAGGGAGAAAATACACATACCGCTGTAATCGGGCGAGTTTCTACTTTCAGATGCAATAGGTATTTTTGGGTTAGGTCAATCCGTTCGCGAGATATGGAAGTTTGAAGCCAAGAAATGGTTGAGAAGGCAAAAAATTTTTCGCAATTCTGCTGCTCCAAACGCTTAACCAGAATGGCCTAGGGAGAAAATACACATACCGTTGTAATCGGGCTAGTTTCTACTTTCAGAGGCAATAGGAATTTTTGGGTTAGGTCAATCCGTTCGCGAGATATGCCAGTTTGAAGCTAAGAAATGGTTGAGAAGACAACAAATTTTTCGCAATGCTGCTGCTCCAAACGCTTAACCAGAATGGCCTAGGGAAAAAATACGCATAGAGTTGTAATCGGACGAGTTTCTACTTTCAGACGCAGCAGGAATTTTTGGGTTTGGTCAATCCGTTCGCGAGATATGGGAGTTTGAAGCCAAGAAATGGTTGAGAAGGCAAAAAATTTTTCGCAATTCTGCTGCTCCAAACGCTTAACCAGAATGGCCTCGGGAAAAAATACACATACCGCTGTAATCGGGCGAGTTTCTACTTTCAGATGCAATAGGTATTTTTGGGTTAGGTCAATCCGTTCGCGAGATATGGAAGTTTGAAGCCAAGAAATGGTTGAGAAGGCAAAAAATTTTTCGCAATTCTGCTGCTCCAAACGCTTAACCAGAATGGCCTAGGGAAAAAATACACATACCGTTGTAATCGGGCGAGTTTCTACTTTCAGACGCAACAGGAATTTTTGGATTAGGTCAATCCTTTCGCGAGATATGTGAGTTTGAATCCAAGAAATGGTTGAGAAGGCAAAAAATTTTTCGCAATTCTGCTGCTCCAAACGCTTAACCAGAATGGCCTAGGGAAAAAATACACATACCGTTGTAATCGGGCGAGTTTCTTCTTTCAGACGCAACAGGAATTTTTGGGTTAGGTCAATCCGTTCGCGAGATATGGGAGTTTGAATCCAAGGAATGGATGAGAAGGCAAAAAATTTTTCGCAATTCTGCTGCTCCAAACGCTTAACCAGAATGGCCTAGGGAAAAAATACACATACCGCTGTAATCGGGCGAGATTCTACTTTCAGATGCAATAGGAATTTTTGGGTTAGGTCAATCCGTTTGCGAGATATGGGAGTTTGAAACCAAGAAATGGTGGAGAAGGCAAAAAATTTTTCGCAATTCTGCTGCTCCAAACGTTTAACAAGAATGGCCTAGGGAAAAAATACACATTCCGTTGTATTCGGGCGAGTTTCTACTTTCAGATGCAATAGGAATTTTTGGGTTAGGTCAATCCGTTCGCAAGATATGGGGGTTTGAAGCCAAGAAATGGTTGAGAAGGCAAAAAATTTTTCGCACTTCTGCTGCTCCAAGCGCTTAACCAGAATGGCCTAGGGAAAAAATACACATACCGCTGTAATCGGGCGAGATTCTACTTTCAGATGCAATAGGAATTTTTAGGTTAGGTCAATCCGTTCGCGAGATATGGGAGTTTGAAGCCAAGAAATGTTTGAGAAGGCAAAAAATTTTTCGCACTTCTGCTGCTCCAAACGCTTAACCAGAATGGCCTAGGGAAAAAATACACATACCTTTGTAATCGGGCGAGTTTCTACTTTCAGGTGCAATAGGAATTTTTGGGTTAGGTCAATCCGTTCGCGAGATATGGGAGTTTGAAGCCAAGAAATGGTTGAGAAGGCAAAAAATTTTTCGCAATTCTGCTGCTCCAAACGCTTAACAAGAATGGCCTAGGGAAAAAATACACATACCGTTGTAATCGGGCGAGTTTCTACTTTCAGATGCAACAGGAATTTTTGGGTTAGGTCAATCCGTTCGCGAGATATGGGAGTTTGAAGCTAAGAAATGGTTGAGAAGACAACAAATTTTTCGCACTTCTGCTGATCCAAACGCTTAACCAGAATGGTCTAGGGAAAAAATACACATGCCATTGTAACCGGGCGAGTTTCTACTTTCAGATGCAATTGGAATTTTTGGGTTAGGTCAATCCGTTCGCGAGATATGGGAGTTTGAAGCCAAGAAATGGTTGAGAAGGCAAAAAATTTTTCGCAATTCTGCTGCTCCAAACGCTTAACCAGAATGGCCTAGGGAAAAAATACACATACCGTTGTAATCGGCCGAGTTTCTACTTTCAGATGCAATAGGAATTTTTGGATTAGGTCAATCCGTTCGCGAGATATGGGAGTTTGAAGCTAAGAAATGGTTGAGAAGACAACAAATTTTTCGCAATTCTGCTGCTCCAAACGCTTGACAAGAATGGGCTAGGGAAAAAATACACATACCGCTGTAATCGGGCGAGTTTCTACTTCCAGACGCTACAGGAATTTTTGGGTTAGGTCAATCCGTTCGCGAGATATGGGAGTTTGAAGCCAAGAAATGGTTGAGAAGGCAAAAAATTTTTCGCAATTCTGCTGCTCCAAACGCTTAACCAGAATGGCCTAGGGAAAAAATACACATACCGTTGTATTCGGGCGAGTTTCTACTTTCAGATGCAATAGGAATTTTTGGGTTAGGTCAATCCGTTCGCGAGATATGGGAGTTTGAAGCCAAGAAATGGTTGAGAAGGCAAAAAATTTTTCGCAATTCTGCTGCTCCAAACGCTTAACCAGAATGGCCTAGGGAAAAAATACACATACCGTTGTATTCGGGCGAGTTTCTACTTTCAGATGCAATAGGAATTTTTGGGTTAGGTCAATCCGTTCGCGAGATATGGGAGTTTGAAGCCAAGAAATGGTTCAGAAGGCAAAAAATTTATCGCAATTCTGCTAATCCAAACGCTTAACCAGAATGGCCTAGGGATAAAATATACATACCGTTGTAATCGGGCTAGTTTCTACTTTCAGATGCAATAGGAATTTTTGGGTTAGGTCAATCCGTTCGCGAGATATGGGTGTTTGAAGCCAAGAAATGGTTGAGAAGGCAAAAAATTTTTCGCAATTCTGCTGATCCAAACGCTTAACCAGAATGGCCTAGGGAAAAAATACACATACCGTTGTTATCGGGCGAGTTTCTACTTTCAGACGCAACAGGAATTTTTGGGTTAGGTCAATCCGTTCGCGAGATATGGGAGTTTGAATCCAAGAAATGAATGCGAAGGCAAAAAATTTTTCGCAATTCTGCTGCTCCAAACGCTTAACCAGAATGGCCTAGGGAAAAAATACGCATAGAGTTGTAATCGGACGAGTTTCTACTTTCAGACGCAGCAGGAATTTTTGGGTTTGGTCAATCCGTTCGCGAGATATGGGAGTTTGAAGCCAAGAAATGGTTGAGAAGGCAAAAAATTTTTCGCAATTCTGCTGCTCCAAACGCTTAACCAGAATGGCCTCGGGAAAAAATACACATACCGCTGTAATCGGGCGAGTTTCTACTTTCAGATGCAATAGGTATTTTTGGGTTAGGTCAATCCGTTCGCGAGATATGGAAGTTTGAAGCCAAGAAATGGTTGAGAAGGCAAAAAATTTTTCGCAATTCTGCTGCTCCAAACGCTTAACCAGAATGGCCTAGGGAAAAAATACACATACCGTTGTAATCGGGCGAGTTTCTACTTTCAGACGCAACAGGAATTTTTGGATTAGGTCAATCCTTTCGCGAGATATGTGAGTTTGAATCCAAGAAATGGTTGAGAAGGCAAAAAATTTTTCGCAATTCTGCTGCTCCAAACGCTTAACCAGAATGGCCTAGGGAAAAAATACACATACCGTTGTAATCGGGCGAGTTTCTTCTTTCAGACGCAACAGGAATTTTTGGGTTAGGTCAATCCGTTCGCGAGATATGGGAGTTTGAATCCAAGGAATGGATGAGAAGGCAAAAAATTTTTCGCAATTCTGCTGCTCCAAACGCTTAACCAGAATGGCCTAGGGAAAAAATACACATACCGCTGTAATCGGGCGAGATTCTACTTTCAGATGCAATAGGAATTTTTGGGTTAGGTCAATCCGTTTGCGAGATATGGGAGTTTGAAACCAAGAAATGGTGGAGAAGGCAAAAAATTTTTCGCAATTCTGCTGCTCCAAACGTTTAACAAGAATGGCCTAGGGAAAAAATACACATTCCGTTGTATTCGGGCGAGTTTCTACTTTCAGATGCAATAGGAATTTTTGGGTTAGGTCAATCCGTTCGCGAGATATGGGGGTTTGAAGCCAAGAAATGGTTGAGAAGGCAAAAAATTTTTCGCACTTCTGCTGCTCCAAGCGCTTAACAAGAATGGCCTAGGGAAAAAATACACATACCGTTGTAATCGGGCGAGTTTCTACTTTCAGATGCAACAGGAATTTTTGGGTTAGGTCAATCCGTTCGCGAGATATGGGAGTTTGAAGCTAAGAAATGGTTGAGAAGACAACAAATTTTTCGCACTTCTGCTGATCCAAACGCTTAACCAGAATGGTCTAGGGAAAAAATACACATGCCATTGTAATCGGGCGAGTTTCTACTTTCAGATGCAATTGGAATTTTTGGGTTAGGTCAATCCGTTCGCGAGATATGGGAGTTTGAAGCCAAGAAATGGTTGAGAAGGCAAAAAATTTTTCGCAATTCTGCTGCTCCAAACGCTTAACCAGAATGGCCTAGGGAAAAAATACACATACCGTTGTAATCGGCCGAGTTTCTACTTTCAGATGCAATAGGAATTTTTGGATTAGGTCAATCCGTTCGCGAGATATGGGAGTTTGAAGCTAAGAAATGGTTGAGAAGACAACAAATTTTTCGCAATTCTGCTGCTCCAAACGCTTGACAAGAGTGGGCTAGGGAAAAAATACACATACCGCTGTAATCGGGCGAGTTTCTACTTCCAGACGCTACAGGAATTTTTGGGTTAGGTCAATCCGTTCGCGAGATATGGGAGTTTGAAGCCAAGAAATGGGTGAGAAGGCAAAAAATTTTTCGCAATTCTGCTGCTCCAAACGCTTAACCAGAATGGCCTAGGGAAAAAATACACATACCGTTGTATTCGGGCGAGTTTCTACTTTCAGATGCAATAGGAATTTTTGGGTTAGGTCAATCCGTTCGCGAGATATGGGAGTTTGAAGCCAAGAAATGGTTGAGAAGGCAAAAAATTTTTCGCAATTCTGCTGCTCCAAACGCTTAACCAGAATGGCCTAGGGAAAAATACACATACCGTTGTATTCGGGCGAGTTTCTACTTTCAGATGCAATAGGAATTTTTGGGTTAGGTCAATCCGTTCGCGAGATATGGGAGTTTGAAGCCAAGAAATGGTTCAGAAGGCAAAAAATTTATCGCAATTCTGCTAATCCAAACGCTTAACCAGAATGGCCTAGGGATAAAATATACATACCGTTGTAATCGGGCTAGTTTCTACTTTCAGATGCAATAGGAATTTTTGGGTTAGGTCAATCCGTTCGCGAGATATGGGAGTTTGAAGCCAAGAAATGGTTGAGAAGGCAAAAAATTTTTCGCAATTCTGCTGCTCCAAACGCTTAACCAGAATGGCCTAGGGAAAAAATACACATACCGTTGTAATCGGCCGAGTTTCTACTTTCAGATGCAATAGGAATTTTTGGATTAGGTCAATCCGTTCGCGAGATATGGGAGTTTGAAGCTAAGAAATGGTTGAGAAGACAACAAATTTTTCGCAATTCTGCTGCTCCAAACGCTTGACAAGAGTGGGCTAGGGAAAAAATACACATACCGCTGTAATCGGGCGAGTTTCTACTTCCAGACGCTACAGGAATTTTTGGGTTAGGTCAATCCGTTCGCGAGATATGGGAGTTTGAAGCCAAGAAATGGTTGAGAAGGCAAAAAATTTTTCGCAATTCTGCTGCTCCAAACGCTTAACCAGAATGGCCTAGGGAAAAAATACACATACCGTTGTATTCGGGCGAGTTTCTACTTTCAGATGCAATAGGAATTTTTGGGTTAGGTCAATCCGTTCGCGAGATATGGGAGTTTGAAGCCAAGAAATGGTTGAGAAGGCAAAAAATTTTTCGCAATTCTGCTGCTCCAAACGCTTAACCAGAATGGCCTAGGGAAAAATACACATACCGTTGTATTCGGGCGAGTTTCTACTTTCAGATGCAATAGGAATTTTTGGGTTAGGTCAATCCGTTCGCGAGATATGGGAGTTTGAAGCCAAGAAATGGTTCAGAAGGCAAAAAATTTATCGCAATTCTGCTAATCCAAACGCTTAACCAGAATGGCCTAGGGATAAAATATACATACCGTTGTAATCGGGCTAGTTTCTACTTTCAGATGCAATAGGAATTTTTGGGTTAGGTCAATCCGTTCGCGAGATATGGGTGTTTGAAGCCAAGAAATGGTTGAGAAGGCAAAAAATTTTTCGCAATTCTGCTGATCCAAACGCTTAACCAGAATGGCCTAGGGAAAAAATACACATACCGTTGTTATCGGGCGAGTTTCTACTTTCAGACGCAACAGGAATTTTTGGGTTAGGTCAATCCGTTCGCGAGATATGGGAGTTTGAATCCAAGAAATGGATGCGAAGGCAAAAAATTTTTCGCAATTCTGCTGCTCCAAACGCTTAACCAGAATGGCCTAGGGAAAAAATACGCATAGAGTGGTAATCGGACGAGTTTCTACTTTCAGACGCAGCAGGAATTTTTGGGTTTGGTCAATCCGTTCGCGAGATATGGGAGTTTGAAGCCAAGAAATGGTTGAGAAGGCAAAAAATTTTTCGCAATTCTGCTGCTCCAAACGCTTAACCAGAATGGCCTCGGGAAAAAATACACATACCGCTGTAATCGGGCGAGTTTCTACTTTCAGATGCAATAGGTATTTTTGGGTTAGGTCAATCCGTTCGCGAGATATGGAAGTTTGAAGCCAAGAAATGGTTGAGAAGGCAAAAAATTTTTCGCAATTCTGCTGCTCCAAACGCTTAACCAGAATGGCCTAGGGAAAAAATACACATACCGTTGTAATCGGGCGAGTTTCTACTTTCAGACGCAACAGGAATTTTTGGATTAGGTCAATCCTTTCGCGAGATATGTGAGTTTGAATCCAAGAAATGGTTTAGAAGGCAAAAAATTTTTCGCAATTCTGCTGCTCCAAACGCTTAACCAGAATGGCCTAGGGAAAAAATACACATACCGTTGTAATCGGGCGAGTTTCTTCTTTCAGACGCAACAGGAATTTTTGGGTTAGGTCAATCCGTTCGCGAGATATGGGAGTTTGAATCCAAGGAATGGATGAGAAGGCAAAAAATTTTTCGCAATTCTGCTGCTCCAAACGCTTAACCAGAATGGCCTAGGGAAAAAATACACATACCGCTGTAATCGGGCGAGATTCTACTTTCAGATGCAATAGGAATTTTTGGGTTAGGTCAATCCGTTTGCGAGATATGGGAGTTTGAAACCAAGAAATGGTGGAGAAGGCAAAAAATTTTTCGCAATTCTGCTGCTCCAAACGTTTAACAAGAATGGCCTAGGGAAAAAATACACATTCCGTTGTATTCGGGCGAGTTTCTACTTTCAGATGCAATATGAATTTTTGGGTTAGGTCAATCCGTTCGCGAGATATGGGGGTTTGAAGCCAAGAAATGGTTGAGAAGGCAAAAAATTTTTCGCACTTCTGCTGCTCCAAGCGCTTAACCAGAATGGCCTAGGGAAAAAATACACATACCGTTGTAATCGGGCGAGTTTCTACTTTCAGACGCAACAGGAATTTTTGGATTAGGTCAATCCTTTCGCGAGATATGTGAGTTTGAATCCAAGAAATGGTTTAGAAGGCAAAAAATTTTTCGCAATTCTGCTGCTCCAAACGCTTAACCAGAATGGCCTAGGGAAAAAATACACATACCGTTGTAATCGGGCGAGTTTCTTCTTTCAGACGCAACAGGAATTTTTGGGTTAGGTCAATCCGTTCGCGAGATATGGGAGTTTGAATCCAAGGAATGGATGAGAAGGCAAAAAATTTTTCGCAATTCTGCTGCTCCAAACGCTTAACCAGAATGGCCTAGGGAAAAAATACACATACCGCTGTAATCGGGCGAGTTTCTACTTTCAGGTGCAATAGGAATTTTTGGGTTAGGTCAATCCGTTCGCGAGATATGGGAGTTTGAAGCCAAGAAATGGTTGAGAAGGCAAAAAATTTTTCGCAATTCTGCTGCTCCAAACGCTTAACAAGAATGGCCTAGGGAAAAAATACACATACCGTTGTAATCGGGCGAGTTTCTACTTTCAGATGCAACAGGAATTTTTGGGTTAGGTCAATCCGTTCGCGAGATATGGGAGTTTGAAGCTAAGAAATGGTTGAGAAGACAACAAATTTTTCGCAATTCTGCTGCTCCAAACGCTTGACAAGAATGGGCTAGGGAAAAAATACACATACCGCTGTAATCGGGCGAGTTTCTACTTCCAGACGCTACAGGAATTTTTGGGTTAGGTCAATCCGTTCGCGAGATATGGGAGTTTGAAGCCAAGAAATGGTTGAGAAGGCAAAAAATTTTTCGCAATTCTGCTGCTCCAAACGCTTAACCAGAATGGCCTAGGGAAAAAATACACATACCGTTGTATTCGGGCGAGTTTCTACTTTCAGATGCAATAGGAATTTTTGGGTTAGGTCAATCCGTTCGCGACATATGGGAGTTTGAAGCCAAGAAATGGTTGAGAAGGCAAAAAATTTTTCGCAATTCTGCTGCTCCAAACGCTTAACCAGAATGGCCTAGGGAAAAAATACACATACCGTTGTATTCGGGCGAGTTTCTACTTTCAGATGCAATAGGAATTTTTGGGTTAGGTCAATCCGTTCGCGAGATATGGGAGTTTGAAGCCAAGAAATGGTTCAGAAGGCAAAAAATTTATCGCAATTCTGCTAATCCAAACGCTTAACCAGAATGGCCTAGGGATAAAATATACATACCGTTGTAATCGGGCTAGTTTCTACTTTCAGATGCAATAGGAATTTTTGGGTTAGGTCAATCCGTTCGCGAGATATGGGTGTTTGAAGCCAAGAAATGGTTGAGAAGGCAAAAAATTTTTCGCAATTCTGCTGATCCAAACGCTTAACCAGAATGGCCTAGGGAAAAAAAACACATACCGTTGTTATCGGGCGAGTTTCTACTTTCAGACGCAACAGGAATTTTTGGGTTAGGTCAATCCGTTCGCGAGATATGGGAGTTTGAATCCAAGAAATGGATGCGAAGGCAAAAAATTTTTCGCAATTCTGCTGCTCCAAACGCTTAACCAGAATGGCCTAGGAAAAAAATACACATACCGTTGTAATCGGGCGAGTTTCTTCTTTCAGACGTAACAGGAATTTTTGGGTTAGGTCAATCCGTTCGCGAGATATGGAAGTTTGAAGCCAAGAAATGGTTGAGAAGGCAAAAAATATTTCGCAATTCTGCTGCTCCAAACGCTTAACCAGAATGGCCTAGGGAAAAAATACACATACCGTTGTAATCGGGCGAGTTTCTACTTCCAGACGCAACAGGAATTTTTGGGTTAGGTCAATCCGTTCGCGAGATATGGGAGTTTGAATCCAAGAAATGGATGCGAAGGCAAAAAATTTTTCGCAATTCTGCTGCTCCAAACGCTTAACCAGAATGGCCTAGGGAAAAAATACACATACCGTTGTAATCGGGCGAGTTTCTTCTTTCAGACGCAACAGGAATTTTTGGGTTAGGTCAATCCGTTCGCGAGATATGGGAGTTTGAATCCAAGAAATGGATGAGAAGGCAAAAAATTTTTCGCAATTCTGCTGCTCCAAACGCTTAACCAGAATGGCCTAGGGAAAAAATACACATACCGTTGTAATCGGGCTAGTTTCTACTTTCAGATGCAATAGGAATTTTTGGGTTAGGTCAATCCGTTTGCGAGATATGGGAGTTTGAAACCAAGAAATGGTTGAGAAGGCAAAAAATTTTTCGCAATTCTGCTGCTCCAAACGCTTAACCAGAATGGCCTAGGGAAAAAATACACATACCGTTGTAATCGGGCGAGTTTCTACTTTCAGAGGCAATAGGAATTTTTGGGTTAGGTCAATCCGTTCGCGAGATATGCGAGTTTGAAGCTAAGAAATGGTTGAGAAGACAACAAATTTTTCGCAATGCTGCTGCTCCAAACGCTTAACCAGAATGGCCTAGGGAAAAAATACGCATACAGTTGTAATCGGACGAGTTTCTACTTTCAGACGCAGCAGGAATTTTTGGGTTTGGTCAATCAGTTCGCGAGATATGGGAGTTTGAAGCCAAGAAATGCTTGATAAGGCAAAAAATTTTTCGCAATTCTGCTGCTCCAAACGCTTAAGCAGAATGGCCTCGGGAAAAAATACACATACCGCTGTAATCGGGCGAGTTTCTACTTTCAGATGCAATAGGTATTTTTGGGTTAGGTCAATCCGTTCGCGAGATATGGAAGTTTGAAGCCAAGAAATGGTTGAGAAGGCAAAAAATTTTTCGCAATTCTGCTGCTCCAAACGCTTAACCAGAATGGCCTAGGGAAAAAATACACATACCGTTGTAATCGGGCGAGTTTCTACTTTCAGACGCAACAGGGGTTTTTGGGTTAGGTCAATCCGTTCGCTAGATATGGTAGTTTGAATCAAAGAAATGGATGAGAAGGCAAAAAATTTTTCGCAATTCTGCTGCTCCAAACGCTTAACCAGAATGGCCTAGGGAAAAAATACACATACCGTTGTAATCGGGCTAGTTTCTACTTTCAGAGGCAATAGGAATTTTTGGGTTAGGTCAATCCGTTCGCGAGATATGCGAGTTTGAAGCTAAGAAATGGTTGAGAAGACAACAAATTTTTCGCAATTCTGCTGCTCCAAACGCTTAACCAGAATGGCCTAGGGAAAAAATACACATACCGTTGTAATCGGGCGAGTTTCTACTTTCAGATGCAATAGGAATTTTTGGGTTAGGTCAATCCGTTCGCGAGATATGGGAGTTTGAAGCCAAGAAATGGTTCAGAAGGCAACAAATTTATCGCAATTCTGCTGTTCCAAACGCTTAACCAGAATGGCCTCGGGAAAAAATACACATACCGCTGTAATCGGGCGAGTTTCTACTTTCAGATGCAATAGGTATTTTTGGGTTAGGTCAATCCGTTCGCGAGATATGGAAGTTTGAAGCCAAGAAATGGTTGAGAAGGCAAAAAATTTTTCGCAATTCTGCTGCTCCAAACGCTTAACCAGAATGGCCTAGGGAAAAAATACACATACCGTTGTAATCGGGCGAGTTTCTACTTTCAGACGCAACAGGAATTTTTGGGTTAGGTCAATCCGTTCGCGAGATATGGGAGTTTGAATCCAAGAAATGGATGCGAAGGCAAAAAATTTTTCGCAATTCTGCTGCTCCAAACGCTTAACCAGAATGGCCTAGGGAAAAAATACACATACCGTTGTAATCGGGCGAGTTTCTACTTTCAGATGCAATAGGAATTTTTGGGTTAGGTCAATCCGTTCGCAAGATATGGGAGTTTGAAGCCAAGAAATGGTTCAGAAGGCAAAAAATTTATCGCAATTCTGCTGCTCCAAACGCTTAACCAGAATGGCCTCGGGGAAAAATACACATACCGCTGTAATCGGGCGAGTTTCTACTTTCAGATGCAATAGGTATTTTTGGGTTAGGTCAATCCGTTCGCGAGATATGGAAGTTTGAAGCCAAGAAATGGTTGAGAAGGCAACAAATTTTTCGCAATTCTGCTGCGCCAAACGCTTAACCAGAATGGCCTAGGGAAAAAATACACATACCGCTGTAATCGGGCGAGTTTCTACTTTCAGATGCAATAGGTATTTTTGGGTTAGGTCAATCCGTTCGCGAGATATGGAAGTTTGAAGCCAAGAAATGGTTGAGAAGACAACAAATTTTTCGCAATTCTGCTGCTCCAAACGCTTAACCAGAATGGCCTATGGAAAAAATACACATACCGTTGTAATCGGGCGAGTTTCTACTTTCAGATGCAATAGGAATTTTTGGGTTTGGTCAATCCGTTCGCGAGATATGGGAGTTTGAACCCAAGAAATGGTTCAGAAGGCAAAAAATTTATCGCAATTCTGCTGCTCCAAACGCTTAACCAGAATGGCCTCGGGAAAAAATACACATACCGCTGTAATCGGGCGAGTTTCTACTTTCAGATGCAATAGGTATTTTTGGGTTAGGTCAATCCGTTCGCGAGATATGGAAGTTTGAAGCCAAGAAATGGTTGAGAAGGCAAAAAATTTTTCGCAATTCTGCTGCTCCAAACGCTTAACCAGAATGGCCTAGGGAAAAAATACACATACCGTTGTAATCGGGCGAGTTTCTACTTTCAGACGCAACAGGAATTTTTGGGTTAGGTCAATCCGTTCGCGAGATATGGGAGTTTGAATCCAAGAAATGGATGCGAAGGCAAAAAATTTTTCGCAATTCTGCTGCTCCAAACGCTTAACCAGAATGGCCTAGGGAAAAAATACACATACCGTTGTAATCGGGCGAGTTTCTTCTTTCAGACGCAACAGGAATTTTTGGGTTAGGTCAATCCGTTCGCGAGATATGGGAGTTTGAATCCAAGAAATGGATGAGAAGGCAAAAAATTTTTCGCAATTCTGCTGCTCCAAACGCTTAACCAGAATGGCCTAGGGAAAAAATACACATACCGTTGTAATCGGGCTAGTTTCTACTTTCAGATGCAATAGGAATTTTTGGGTTAGGTCAATCCGTTTGCGAGATATGGGAGTTTGAAACCAAGAAATGGTTGAGAAGGCAAAAAATTTTTCGCAATTCTGCTGCTCCAAACGCTTAACCAGAATGGCCTAGGGAAAAAATACACATACCGTTGTAATCGGGCGAGTTTCTACTTTCAGAGGCAATAGGAATTTTTGGGTTAGGTCAATCCGTTCGCGAGATATGCGAGTTTGAAGCTAAGAAATGGTTGAGAAGACAACAAATTTTTCGCAATGCTGCTGCTCCAAACGCTTAACCAGAATGGCCTAGGGAAAAAATACGCATACAGTTGTAATCGGACGAGTTTCTTCTTTCAGACGCAGCAGGAATTTTTGGGTTTGGTCAATCAGTTCGCGAGATATGGGAGTTTGAAGCCAAGAAATGCTTGATAAGGCAAAAAATTTTTCGCAATTCTGCTGCTCCAAACGCTTAAGCAGAATGGCCTCGGGAAAAAATACACATACCGCTGTAATCGGGCGAGTTTCTACTTTCAGATGCAATAGGTATTTTTGGGTTAGGTCAATCCGTTCGCGAGATATGGAAGTTTGAAGCCAAGAAATGGTTGAGAAGGCAAAAAATTTTTCGCAATTCTGATGCTCCAAACGCTTAACCAGAATGGCCTAGGCAAAAAATACACATACCGTTGTAATCGGGCGAGTTTCTACTTTCAGACGCAACAGGAATTTTTGGGTTAGGTCAATCCGTTCGCGAGATATGGGAGTTTGAATCCAAGAAATGGATGCGAAGGCAAAAAATTTTTCGCAATTCTGCTGCTCCAAACGCTTAACCAGAATGGCCTAGGGAAAAAATACACATACCGTTGTAATCGGGCGAGTTTCTTCTTTCAGACGCAACAGGAATTTTTGGGTTAGGTCAATCCGTTCGCGAGATATGGGAGTTTGAATCCAAGAAATGGATGAGAAGGCAAAAAATTTTTCGCAATTCTGCTGCTCCAAACGCTTAACCAGAATGGCCTAGGGAAAAAATACACATACCGTTGTAATCGGGCTAGTTTCTACTTTCAGATGCAATAGGAATTTTTGGGTTAGGTCAATCCGTTGGCGAGATATGGGAGTTTGAAACCAAGAAATGGTTGAGAAGGCAAAAAATTTTTCGCAATTCTGCTGCTCCAAACGCTTAACCAGAATGGCCTAGGGAAAAAATACACATACCGTTGTAATCGGGCGAGTTTCTACTTTCAGAGGCAATAGGAATTTTTGGGTTAGGTCAATCCGTTCGCGAGATATGCGAGTTTGAAGCTAAGAAATGGTTGAGAAGACAACAAATTTTTCGCAATGCTGCTGCTCCAAACGCTTAACCAGAATGGCCTAGGGAAAAAATACGCATACAGTTGTAATCGGACGAGTTTCTACTTTCAGACGCAGCAGGAATTTTTGGGTTTGGTCAATCAGTTCGCGAGATATGGGAGTTTGAAGCCAAGAAATGCTTGATAAGGCAAAAAATTTTTCGCAATTCTGCTGCTCCAAACGCTTAAGCAGAATGGCCTCGGGAAAAAATACACATACCGCTGTAATCGGGCGAGTTTCTACTTTCAGATGCAATAGGTATTTTTGGGTTAGGTCAATCCGTTCGCGAGATATGGAAGTTTGAAGCCAAGAAATGGTTGAGAAGGCAAAAAATTTTTCGCAATTCTGCTGCTCCAAACGCTTAACCAGAATGGCCTAGGGAAAAAATACACATACCGTTGTAATCGGGCGAGTTTCTACTTTCAGACGCAACAGGAATTTTTGGGTTAGGTCAATCCGTTCGCGAGATATGGGAGTTTGAATCCAAGAAATGGATGCGAAGGCAAAAAATTTTTCGCAATTCTGCTGCTCCAAACGCTTAACCAGAATGGCCTAGGGAAAAAATACACATACCGTTGTAATCGGGCGAGATTCTTCTTTCAGACGCAATAGGAATTTTTGGGTTAGGTCAATCCGTTCGCGAGATATGGGAGTTTGAATCCAAGAAATGGATGAGAAGGCAAAAAATTTTTCGCAATTCTGCTGCTCCAAACGCTTAACCAGAATGGCCTAGGGAAAAAATACACATACCGTTGTAATCGGGCTAGTTTCTACTTTCAGAGGCAATAGGAATTTTTGGGTTAGGTCAATCCGTTCGCGAGATATGCGAGTTTGAAGCTAAGAAATGGTTGAGAAGACAACAAATTTTTCGCAATGCTGCTGCTCCAAACGCTTAACCAGAATGGCCTAGGGAAAAAATACGCATACAGTTGTAATCGGACGAGTTTCTACTTTCAGACGCAACAGGAATTTTTGGGTTAGGTCAATCCGTTCGCGAGATATGGGAGTTTGAATCCAAGAAATGGATGCGAAGGCAAAAAATTTTTCGCAATTCTGCTGCTCCAAACGCTTAACCAGAATGGCCTAGGGAAAAAATACACATACCGTTGTAATCGGGCGAGATTCTTCTTTCAGACGCAATAGGAATTTTTGGGTTAGGTCAATCCGTTCGCGAGGTATGGGAGTTTGAATCCAAGAAATGGATGAGAAGGCAAAAAATTTTTCGCAATTCTGCTGCTCCAAACGCTTAACCAGAATGGCCTAGGGAAAAAATACACATACCGTTGTAATCGGGCGAGTTTCTACTTTCAGATGCAATAGGTATTTTTGGGTTAGGTCAATCCGTTCGCGAGATATGGGAGTTTGAAGCCAAGAAATGGTTGAGAAAGCAAAAAATTTTTCGCCATTCTGCTGCTCCAAACGCTTATACAGAATGGCCTAGGGAAAAAATACACATACCGTTGTAATTGGGCGAGTTTCTACTTTCAGATGCAACAGGAATTTTTGGGTTAGGTCAGTCCGTTCGCGAGATATGGGAGTTTGAAGCCAAGAAATGGTTGAGAAGTCAAAAAATTTTTCGCAATTCTGCTGCTGCAAACGCTTAACCAGAATGGCCTAGGGAAAAAATACACATACCGCTGTAATCGGGCGAGTTTCTACTTTCAGATGCAATAGGAATTTTTCGGTTAGGTCAATCCGTTCGCGAGATATGGGAGTTTGAAGCTAAGAAATGATTGAGAAGGCAAAAAATTTTTCGCAATTCTGCTGCTCCAAACGCTTAACCAGAATGGCCTAGGGAAAAAATACACATACCGCTGTAATCGGGCGAGATTCTACTTTCAGATGCAATAGGAATTTTTGGGTTAGGTCAATCCGTTTGCGAGATATGGGAGTTTGAAACCAAGAAATGGTGGAGAAGGCAAAAAATTTTTCGCAATTCTGCTGCTCCAAACGTTTAACCAGAATGGCCTAGGGAAAAAATACACATACCGTTGTATTCGGGCGAGCTTCTACTATCAGATGCAATAGGAATTTTTGGGTTAGGTCAATCCGTTCGCGAGATATGGGGGTTTGAAGCCAAGAAATGGTTGAGAAGGCAAAAAATTTTTCGCACTTCTGCTGCTCCAAGCGCTTAACCAGAATGGCCTAGGGAAAAAATACACATACCGCTGTAATCGGGCGAGATTCTACTTTCAGATGCAATAGGAATTTTTGGGTTAGGTCAATCCGTTTGCGAGATATGGGAGTTTGAAACCAAGAAATGGTTGAGAAGGCAAAAAATTTTTCGCAATTCTGCTGCTCCAAACGCTTAACAAGAATTGCCTAGGGAAAAAATACACATACCGTTGTAATCGGGCGAGTTTCTACTTTCAGATGCAACAGGAATTTTTGGGTTAGGTCAATCCGTTCGCGAGATGTGGGAGTTTGAAGCTAAGAAATGGTTGAGAAGACAACAAATTTTTCGCACTTCTGCTGATCCAAACGCTTAACCAGAATGGCCTAGGGAAAAAATACACATGCCGTTGTAATCGGGCGAGTTTCTACTTTCAGATGCAATTGGAATTTTTGGGATAGGTCAATCCGTTCGCGAGATATGGGAGTTTGAAGCCAAGAAATGGTTGAGAAGGCAAAAAATTTTTCGCAATTCTGCTGCTCCAAACGCTTAACCAGAATGGCCTAGGGAAAAAATACACATACCGTTGTAATCGGGCTAGTTTCTACTTTCAGATGCAATAGGAATTTTTGGGTTAGGTCAATCCGTTTGCGAGATATGGGAGTTTGAAACCAAGAAATGGTTGAGAAGGCAAAAAATTTTTCGCAATTCTGCTGCTCCAAACGCTTAACCAGAATGGCCTAGGGAAAAAATACACATACCGTTGTAATCGGGCTAGTTTCTACTATCAGAGGCAATAGGAATTTTTGGGTTAGGTCAATCCGTTCGCGAGATATGCGAGTTTGAAGCTAAGAAATGGTTGAGAAGACAACAAATTTTTCGCAATTCTGCTGCTCCAAACGCTTAACCAGAATGGCCTATGGAAAAAATACACATACCGTTGTAATCGGGCGAGTTTCTACTTTCAGATGCAATAGGAATTTTTGGGTTAGGTCAATCCGTTCGCGAGATATGGGAGTTTGAAGCCAAGAAATGGTTCAGAAGGCAAAAAATTTATCGCAATTCTGCTGCTCCAAACGCTTAACCAGAATGGCCTCGGGAAAAAATACACATACCGCTGTAATCGGGCGAGTTTCTACTTTCAGATGCAATAGGTATTTTTGGGTTAGGTCAATCCGTTCGCGAGATATGGAAGTTTGAAGCCAAGAAATGGTTGAGAAGGCAAAAAAATTTTCGCAATTCTGCTGCTCCAAACGCTTAACCAGAATGGCCTAGGGAAAAAATACACATACCGTTGTAATCGGGCGAGTTTCTACTTTCAGACGCAACAGGAATTTTTGGGTTAGGTCAATCCGTTCGCGAGATATGGGAGTTTGAATCCAAGAAATGGATGCGAAGGCAAAAAATTTTTCGCAATTCTGCTGCTCCAAACGCTTAACCAGAATGGCCTAGGGAAAAAATACACATACCGTTGTAATCGGGCGAGTTTCTTCTTTCAGACGCAACAGGAATTTTTGGGTTAGGTCAATCCGTTCGCGAGATGTGGGAGTTTGAATCCAAGAAATGGATGAGAAGGCAAAAAATTTTTCGCAATTCTGCTGCTCCAAACGCTTAACCAGAATGGCCTAGGGAAAAAATACACATACCGTTGTAATCGGGCTAGTTTCTACTTTCAGATGCAATAGGAATTTTTGGGTTAGGTCAATCCGTTTGCGAGATATGGGAGTTTGAAACCAAGAAATGGTTGAGAAGGCAAAAAATTTTTCGCAATTCTGCTGCTCCAAACGCTTAACCAGAATGGCCTAGGGAAAAAATACACATACCGTTGTAATCGGGCGAGTTTCTACTTTCAGAGGCAATAGGAATTTTTGGGTTAGGTCAATCCGTTCGCGAGATATGCGAGTTTGAAGCTAAGAAATGGTTGAGAAGACAACAAATTTTTCGCAATGCTGCTGCTCCAAACGCTTAACCAGAATGGCCTAGGGAAAAAATACGCATACAGTTGTAATCGGACGAGTTTCTACTTTCAGACGCAGCAGGAATTTTTGGGTTTGGTCAATCAGTTCGCGAGATATGGGAGTTTGAAGCCAAGAAATGCTTGATAAGGCAAAAAATTTTTCGCAATTCTGCTGCTCCAAACGCTTAAGCAGAATGGCCTCGGGAAAAAATACACATACCGCTGTAATCGGGCGAGTTTCTACTTTCAGATGCAATAGGTATTTTTGGGTTAGGTCAATCCGTTCGCGAGATATGGAAGTTTGAAGCCAAGAAATGGTTGAGAAGGCAAAAAATTTTTGGCAATTCTGCTGCTCCAAACGCTTAACCAGAATGGCCTAGGGAAAAAATTCACATGCCGTTGTAATCGGGCGAGTTTCTACTTTCAGACGCAACAGGAATTTTTGGGTTACGTCAATCCGTTCGCGAGATATGGGAGTTTGAATCCAAGAAATGGATGCGAAGGCAAAAAATTTTTCGCAATTCTGCTGCTCCAAACGCTTAACCAGAATGGCCTAGGGAAAAAATACACATACCGTTGTAATCGGGCGAGATTCTTCTTTCAGACGCAATAGGAATTTTTGGGTTAGGTCAATCCGTTTGCGAGATATGGGAGTTTGAAGCTAAGAAATGGTTGAGAAGACAACAAATTTTTCGCACTTCTGCTGATCCAAACGCTTAACCAGAATGGCCTAGGGAAAAAATACACATGCCGTTGTAATCGGGCGAGTTTCTACTTTCAGATGCAATTGGAATTTTTGGGATAGGTCAATCCGTTCGCGAGATATGGGAGTTTGAAGCCAAGAAATGGTTGAGAAGGCAAAAAATTTTTCGCAATTCTGCTGCTCCAAACGCTTAACCAGAATGGCCTAGGGAAAAAATACACATACCGTTGTAATCGGGCTAGTTTCTACTTTCAGATGCAATAGGAATTTTTGGGTTAGGTCAATCCGTTTGCGAGATATGGGAGTTTGAAACCAAGAAATGGTTGAGAAGGCAAAAAATTTTTCGCAATTCTGCTGCTCCAAACGCTTAACCAGAATGGCCTAGGGAAAAAATACACATACCGTTGTAATCGGGCTAGTTTCTACTATCAGAGGCAATAGGAATTTTTGGGTTAGGTCAATCCGTTCGCGAGATATGCGAGTTTGAAGCTAAGAAATGGTTGAGAAGACAACAAATTTTTCGCAATTCTGCTGCTCCAAACGCTTAACCAGAATGGCCTATGGAAAAAATACACATACCGTTGTAATCGGGCGAGTTTCTACTTTCAGATGCAATAGGAATTTTTGGGTTAGGTCAATCCGTTCGCGAGATATGGGAGTTTGAAGCCAAGAAATGGTTCAGAAGGCAAAAAATTTATCGCAATTCTGCTGCTCCAAACGCTTAACCAGAATGGCCTCGGGAAAAAATACACATACCGCTGTAATCGGGCGAGTTTCTACTTTCAGATGCAATAGGTATTTTTGGGTTAGGTCAATCCGTTCGCGAGATATGGAAGTTTGAAGCCAAGAAATGGTTGAGAAGGCAAAAAATTTTTCGCAATTCTGCTGCTCCAAACGCTTAACCAGAATGGCCTAGGGAAAAAATACACATACCGTTGTAATCGGGCGAGTTTCTACTTTCAGACGCAACAGGAATTTTTGGGTTAGGTCAATCCGTTCGCGAGATATGGGAGTTTGAATCCAAGAAATGGATGCGAAGGCAAAAAATTTTTCGCAATTCTGCTGCTCCAAACGCTTAACCAGAATGGCCTAGGGAAAAAATACACATACCGTTGTAATCGGGCGAGTTTCTTCTTTCAGACGCAACAGGAATTTTTGGGTTAGGTCAATCCGTTCGCGAGATATGGGAGTTTGAATCCAAGAAATGGATGAGAAGGCAAAAAATTTTTCGCAATTCTGCTGCTCCAAACGCTTAACCAGAATGGCCTAGGGAAAAAATACACATACCGTTGTAATCGGGCTAGTTTCTACTCTCAGATGCAATAGGAATTTTTGGGTTAGGTCAATCCGTTTGCGAGATATGGGAGTTTGAAACCAAGAAATGGTTGAGAAGGCAAAAAATTTTTCGCAATTCTGCTGCTCCAAACGCTTAACCAGAATGGCCTAGGGAAAAAATACACATACCGTTGTAATCGGGCGAGTTTCTACTTTCAGAGGCAATAGGAATTTTTGGGTTAGGTCAATCCGTTCGCGAGATATGCGAGTTTGAAGCTAAGAAATGGTTGAGAAGACAACAAATTTTTCGCAATGCTGCTGCTCCAAACGCTTAACCAGAATGGCCTAGGGAAAAAATACGCATACAGTTGTAATCGGACGAGTTTCTACTTTCAGACGCAGCAGGAATTTTTGGGTTTGGTCAATCAGTTCGCGAGATATGGGAGTTTGAAGCCAAGAAATGCTTGATAAGGCAAAAAATTTTTCGCAATTCTGCTGCTCCAAACGCTTAAGCAGAATGGCCTCGGGAAAAAATACACATACCGCTGTAATCGGGCGAGTTTCTACTTTCAGATGCAATAGGTATTTTTGGGTTAGGTCAATCAGTTCGCGAGATATGGAAGTTTGAAGCCAAGAAATGGTTGAGAAGGCAAAAAATTTTTCGCAATTCTGCTGCTCCAAACGCTTAACCAGAATGGCCTAGGGAAAAAATACACATACCGTTGTAATCGGGCGAGTTTCTACTTTCAGACGCAACAGGAATTTTTGGGTTAGGTCAATCCGTTCGCGAGATATGGGAGTTTGAATCCAAGAAATGGATGCGAAGGCAAAAAATTTTTCGCAATTCTGCTGCTCCAAACGCTTAACCAGAATGGCCTAGGGAAAAAATACACATACCGTTGTAATCGGGCGAGATTCTTCTTTCAGACGCAATAGGAATTTTTGGGTTAGGTCAATCCGTTCGCGAGATATGGGAGTTTGAAGCCAAGAAATGGTTGAGAAGGCAAAAAATTTTTCGCAATTCTGCTGCTCCAAACGTTTAACCAGAATGGCCTAGGGAAAAAATACACATACCGTTGTATTCGGGCGAGCTTCTACTATCAGATGCAATAGGAATTTTTGGGTTAGGTCAATCCGTTCGCGAGATATGGGGGTTTGAAGCCAAGAAATGGTTGAGAAGGCAAAAAATTTTTCGCACTTCTGCTGCTCCAAGCGCTTAACCAGAATGGCCTAGGGAAAAAATACACATACCGCTGTAATCGGGCGAGATTCTACTTTCAGATGCAATAGGAATTTTTGGGTTAGGTCAATCCGTTTGCGAGATATGGGAGTTTGAAACCAAGAAATGGTTGAGAAGGCAAAAAATTTTTCGCAATTCTGCTGCTCCAAACGCTTAACAAGAATTGCCTAGGGAAAAAATACACATACCGTTGTAATCGGGCGAGTTTCTACTTTCAGATGCAACAGGAATTTTTGGGTTAGGTCAATCCGTTCGCGAGATGTGGGAGTTTGAAGCTAAGAAATGGTTGAGAAGACAACAAATTTTTCGCACTTCTGCTGATCCAAACGCTTAACCAGAATGGCCTAGGGAAAAAATACACATGCCGTTGTAATCGGGCGAGTTTCTACTTTCAGATGCAATTGGAATTTTTGGGTTAGGTCAATCCGTTCGCGAGATATGGGAGTTTGAAGCCAAGAAATGGTTGAGAAGGCAAAAAATTTTTCGCAATTCTGCTGCTCCAAACGCTTAACCAGGATGGCCTAGGGAAAAAATAAACATACCGTTGTAATCGGCCGAGTTTCTACTTTCAGATGCAATAGGAATTTTTGGATTAGGTCAATCCGTTCGCGAGATATGGGAGTTTGAAGCCAAGAAATGGTTGAGAAGGCAAAAAATTTTTCGCAATTCTGCTGCTCCAAACGCTTAACCAGAATGGCCTAGGGAAAAAATACACATACCGTTGTAATCGGGCGAGTTTCTACTTTCAGACGCAACAGGAATTTTTGGGTTAGGTCAATCCGTTCGCGAGATATGGGAGTTTGAAGCCAAGAAATGGTTCAGAAGGCAAAAAATTTTTCGCAATTCTGCTGCTCCAAACGCTTAACCAGAATGGCCTAGGGAAAAAATACACATACCGTTGTAATCGGGCTAGTTTCTACTTTCAGAGGCAATAGGAATTTTTGGGTTAGGTCAATCCGTTCGCGAGATATGGGAGTTTGAAGCCAAGAAATGGTTCAGAAGGAAAAAAATTTATCGCAATTCTGCTGCTCCAAACGCTTAACCAGAATGGCCTAGGGAAAAAATACACATACCGTTGTAATCGGGCTAGTTTCTACTTTCAGAGGCAATAGGAATTTTTGGGTTAGGTCAATCCATTCGCGAGATATGCGAGTTTGAAGCTAAGAAATGGTTGAGAAGACAACAAATTTTTCGCAATGCTGCTGCTCCAAACGCTTAACCAGAATGGCCTAGGGAAAAAATACGCATACAGTTGTAATCGGACGAGTTTCTACTTTCAGACGCAGCAGGAATTTTTGGGTTTGGTCAATCCGTTCGCGAGATATGGGAGTTTGAAGCCAAGAAATGCTTGATAAGGCAAAAAATTTTTCGCAATTCTGCTGCTCCAAACGCTTAAGCAGAATGGCCTCGGGAAAAAATACACATACCGCTGTAATCGGGCGAGTTTCTACTTTCAGATGCAATAGGTATTTTTGGGTTAGGTCAATCCGTTCGCGAGATATGGAAGTTTGAAGCCAAGAAATGGTTGAGAAGGCAAAAAATTTTTCGCAATTCTGCTGCTACAAACGCTTAACCAGAATGGCCTAGGGAAAAAATACACATACCGTTGTAATCGGGCGAGTTTCTACTTTCAGACGCAACAGGGGTTTTTGGGTTAGGTCAATCCGTTCGCTAGATATGGGAGTTTGAAGCCAAGAAATGGTTCAGAAGGCAAAAAATTTTTCGCAATTCTGCTGCTCCAAACGCTTAACCAGAATGGCCTAGGGAAAAAATACACATACCGTTGTAATCGGGCTAGTTTCTACTTTCAGAGGCAATAGGAATTTTTGGGTTAGGTCAATCCGTTCGCGAGATATGCGAGTTTGAAGCTAAGAAATGGTTGAGAAGACAACAAATTTTTCGCAATTCTGCTGCTCCAAACGCTTAACCAGAATGGCCTAGGGAAAAAATACACGTACCGTTGTAATCGGGCGTGTTTCTACTTTCAGATGCAATAGGAATTTTTGGGTTAGGTCAATCCGTTCGCGAGATATGGGAGTTTGAAGCCAAGAAATGGTTCAGAAGGAAAAAAATTTATCGCAATTCTGCTGCTCCAAACGCTTAACCAGTATGGCCTCGGGAAAAAATACACATACCGTTGTAATCGGGCTAGTTTCTACTTTCAGAGGCAATAGGAATTTTTGGGTTAGGTCAATCCGTTCGCGAGATATGCGAGTTTGAAGCTAAGAAATGGTTGAGAAGACAACAAATTTTTCGCAATGCTGCTGCTCCAAACGCTTAACCAGAATGGCCTAGGGAAAAAATACGCATACAGTTGTAATCGGACGATTTTCTACTTTCAGACGCAGCAGGAATTTTTGGGTTTGGTCAATCCGTTCGCGAGATATGGGAGTTTGAAGCCAAGAAATGCTTGATAAGGCAAAAAATTTTTCGCAATTCTGCTGCTCCAAACGCTTAAGCAGAATGGCCTCGGGAAAAAATACACATACCGCTGTAATCGGGCGAGCTTCTACTTTCAGATGCAATAGGTATTTTTGGGTTAGGTCAATCCGTTCGCGAGATATGGGAGTTTGAAGCCAAGAAATGGTTGAGAAGGCAAAAAATTTTTCGCAATTCTGCTGCTCCAAACGCTTAACCAGAATGGCCTAGGGAAAAAATACACATACCGTTGTAATCGGGCGAGTTTCTTCTTTCAGACGCAACAGGAATTTTTGGGTTAGGTCAACCCGTTCGCGAGATATGGGAGTTTGAATCCAAGAAATGGATGAGAAGGCAAAAAATTTTTCGCAATTCTGCTGCTCCAAACGCTTAACCAGAATGGCCTAGGGAAAAAATACACATATCGTTGTAATCGGACGAGTTTTTACTTTCAGATGCAACAGGAATATTTGGGTTAGGTCAGTCCGTTCGCGAGATATGGGAGTTTGAAGCAAAGAAATGGATGAGAAGGCAAAAAATTTTTCGCACTTCTGCTGCTCCAAACGCTTAACCAGAATGGCCTAGGGAGAAAATACACATACCGTTGTAATCGGGCGAGTTTCTACTTTCAGATGCAATAGGAATTTTTGGGTTAGGTCAATCCGTTCGCGAGATATGGGAGTTTGAAGCCAAGAAATGGTTGAGAAGGCAAAAAATTTTTCGCAATTCTGCTGCTCCAAACGCTTAACCAGAATGGCCTAGGGAAAAAATACACATACCGTTGTAATCGGGCGAGTTTCTACTTTCAGATGCAATAGGTATTTTTGGGTTAGGTCAATCCGTTCGCGAGATATGGGAGTTTGAAGCCAAGAAATGGTTGAGAAAGCAAAAAACTTTTCGCCATTCTGCTGCTCCAAACGCTTATCCAGAATGGCCTAGGGAAAAAATACACATACCGTTGTAATTGGGCGAGTTTCTACTTTCAGATGCAATAGGAATTTTTGGGTTAGGTCAATCCGTTCGCGAGATATGGGAGTTGGAAGCCAAGGGATGGTTGAGAAGGCAAAAAATTTTTCGCAATTCTGCTGCTCCAAACGCTTAACCAGGATGGCCTAGGGAAAAAATACACATACCGTTGTAATCGGGCGAGTTTCTTCTTTCAGACGCAACAGGAATTTTTGGGTTAGGTCAATCCGTTCGCGAGATATGGGAGTTTGAATCCAAGATATGGATGAGAAGGCAAAAAATTTTTCGCAATTCTGCTGCTCCAAACGCTTAACCAGTCTGGCCTAGGGAGAAAATACACATATCGTTGTAATCGGACGAGTTTCTACTTTCAGATGCAACAGGAATATTTGGGTTAGGTCAGTCCGTTCGCGAGATATGGGAGTTTGAAGCCAAGAAATGGTTGAGAAGTCAAAAAATTTTTCGCAATTCTGCTGCTGCAAACGCTTAACCAGAATGGCCTAGGGAAAAAATACACATACCGTTGTATTCGGGCGAGTTTCTACTTTCAGATGCAATAGGAATTTTTGGGATAGGTCAATCCGTTCGCGAGATATGGGGGTTTGAAGCCAAGAAATGGTTGAGAAGGCAAAAAATTTTTCGCACTTCTGCTGCTCCAAGCGCTTAACCAGAATGGCCTAGGGAAAAAATACACATACCGCTGTAATCGGGCGAGATTCTACTTTCAGATGCAATAGGAATTTTTGGGTTAGGTCAATCCGTTTGCGAGATATGGGAGTTTGAAACCAAGAAATGGTTGAGAAGGCAAAAAATTTTTCGCAATTCTGCTGCTCCAAACGCTTAACAAGAATTGCCTAGGGAAAAAATACACATACCGTTGTAATCGGGCGAGTTTCTACTTTCAGATGCAACAGGAATTTTTGGGTTAGGTCAATCCGTTCGCGAGATATGGAAGTTTGAAGCCAAGAAATGGTTGAGAAGGCAAAAAATTTTTCGCAATTCTGCTGCTCCAAACGCTTAACCAGAATGGCCTAGGGAAAAAATACACATACCGTTGTAATCGGGCTAGTTTCTACTTTCAGGTGCAATAGGAATTTTTGGGTTAGGTCAATCCGTTCGCGAGATATGCGAGTTTGAAGCTAAGAAATGGTTGAGAAGACAACAAATTTTTCGCAATGCTGCTGCTCCAAACGCTTAACCAGAATGGCCTAGGGAAAAAATACGCATACAGTTGTAATCGGACGAGTTTCTACTTTCAGACGCAGCAGGAATTTTTGGGTTTGGTCAATCCGTTCGCGAGATATGGGAGTTTGAAGCCAAGAAATGCTTGATAAGGCAAAAAATTTTTCGCAATTCTGCTGCTCCAAACGCTTAAGCAGAATGGCCTCGGGAAAAAATACACATACCGCTGTAATCGGGCGAGTTTCTACTTTCAGATGCAATAGGTATTTTTGGGTTAGGTCAATCCGTTCGCGAGATATGGGAGTTTGAAGCCAAGAAATGGTTGAGAAGGCAAAAAATTTTTCGCAATTCTGCTGCTCCAAACGCTTAACCAGAATGGCCTAGGGAAAAAATACACATACCGTTGTAATCGGGCGAGTTTCTTCTTTCAGACGCAACAGGAATTTTTGGGTTAGGTCAACCCGTTCGCGAGATATGGGAGTTTGAATCCAAGAAATGGATGAGAAGGCAAAAAATTTTTCGCAATTCTGCTGCTCCAAACGCTTAACCAGAATGGCCTAGGGAAAAAATACACATATCGTTGTAATCGGACGAGTTTTTACTTTCAGATGCAACAGGAATATTTGGGTTAGGTCAGTCCGTTCGCGAGATATGGGAGTTTGAAGCAAAGAAATGGTTGAGAAGGCAAAAAATTTTTCGCACTTCTGCTGCTCCAAACGCTTAACCAGAATGGCCTAGGGAAAAAATACACATACCGTTGTAATCGGGCGAGTTTCTACTTTCAGATGCAATAGGAATTTTTGGGTTAGGTCAATCCGTTCGCGAGATATGGGAGTTTGAAGCCAAGAAATGGTTGAGAAGGCAAAAAATTTTTCGCAATTCTGCTGCTCCAAACGCTTAACCAGAATGGCCTAGGGAAAAAATACACATACCGTTGTAATCGGGCGAGTTTCTACTTTCAGATGCAATAGGTATTTTTGGGTTAGGTCAATCCGTTCGCGAGATATGGGAGTTTGAAGCCAAGAAATGGTTGAGAAAGCAAAAAACTTTTCGCCATTCTGCTGCTCCAAACGCTTATCCAGAATGGCCTAGGGAAAAAATACACATACCGTTGTAATTGGGCGAGTTTCTACTTTCAGATGCAATAGGAATTTTTGGGTTAGGTCAATCCGTTCGCGAGATATGGGAGTTGGAAGCCAAGGGATGGTTGAGAAGGCAAAAAATTTTTCGCAATTCTGCTGCTCCAAACGCTTAACCAGAATGGCCTAGGGAAAAAATACACATACCGTTGTAATCGGGCGAGTTTCTTCTTTCAGACGCAACAGGAATTTTTGGGTTAGGTCAATCCGTTCGCGAGATATGGGAGTTTGAATCCAAGATATGGATGAGAAGGCAAAAAATTTTTCGCAATTCTGCTGCTCCAAACGCTTAACCAGTCTGGCCTAGGGAGAAAATACACATATCGTTGTAATCGGACGAGTTTCTACTTTCAGATGCAACAGGAATATTTGGGTTAGGTCAGTCCGTTCGCGAGATATGGGAGTTTGAAGCCAAGAAATGGTTGAGAAGTCAAAAAATTTTTCGCAATTCTGCTGCTGCAAACGCTTAACCAGAATGGCCTAGGGAAAAAATACACATACCGCTGTAATCGGGCGAGATTCTACTTTCAGATGCAATAGGAATTTTTGGGTTAGGTCAATCCGTTTGCGAGATATGGGAGTTTGAAACCAAGAAATGGTTGAGAAGGCAAAAAATTTTTCGCAATTCTGCTGCTCCAAACGCTTAACAAGAATTGCCTAGGGAAAAAATACACATACCGTTGTAATCGGGCGAGTTTCTACTTTCAGATGCAACAGGAATTTTTGGGTTAGGTCAATCCGTTCGCGAGATATGGAAGTTTGAAGCCAAGAAATGGTTGAGAAGGCAAAAAATTTTTCGCAATTCTGCTGCTCCAAACGCTTAACCAGAATGGCCTAGGGAAAAAATACACATACCGTTGTAATCGGGCTAGTTTCTACTTTCAGGTGCAATAGGAATTTTTGGGTTAGGTCAATCCGTTCGCGAGATATGCGAGTTTGAAGCTAAGAAATGGTTGAGAAGACAACAAATTTTTCGCAATGCTGCTGCTCCAAACGCTTAACCAGAATGGCCTAGGGAAAAAATACGCATACAGTTGTAATCGGACGAGTTTCTACTTTCAGACGCAGCAGGAATTTTTGGGTTTGGTCAATCCGTTCGCGAGATATGGGAGTTTGAAGCCAAGAAATGCTTGATAAGGCAAAAAATTTTTCGCAATTCTGCTGCTCCAAACGCTTAAGCAGAATGGCCTCGGGAAAAAATACACATACCGCTGTAATCGGGCGAGTTTCTACTTTCAGATGCAATAGGTATTTTTGGGTTAGGTCAATCCGTTCGCGAGATATGGGAGTTTGAAGCCAAGAAATGGTTGAGAAGGCAAAAAATTTTTCGCAATTCTGCTGCTCCAAACGCTTAACCAGAATGGCCTAGGGAAAAAATACACATACCGTTGTAATCGGGCGAGTTTCTTCTTTCAGACGCAACAGGAATTTTTGGGTTAGGTCAACCCGTTCGCGAGATATGGGAGTTTGAATCCAAGAAATGGATGAGAAGGCAAAAAATTTTTCGCAATTCTGCTGCTCCAAACGCTTAACCAGAATGGCCTAGGGAAAAAATACACATATCGTTGTAATCGGACGAGTTTTTACTTTCAGATGCAACAGGAATATTTGGGTTAGGTCAGTCCGTTCGCGAGATATGGGAGTTTGAAGCAAAGAAATGGTTGAGAAGGCAAAAAATTTTTCGCACTTCTGCTGCTCCAAACGCTTAACCAGAATGGCCTAGGGAAAAAATACACATACCGTTGTAATCGGGCGAGTTTCTACTTTCAGATGCAATAGGAATTTTTGGGTTAGGTCAATCCGTTCGCGAGATATGGGAGTTTGAAGCCAAGAAATGGTTGAGAAGGCAAAAAATTTTTCGCAATTCTGCTGCTCCAAACGCTTAACCAGAATGGCCTAGGGAAAAAATACACATACCGTTGTAATCGGGCGAGTTTCTACTTTCAGATGCAATAGGTATTTTTGGGTTAGGTCAATCCGTTCGCGAGATATGGGAGTTTGAAGCCAAGAAATGGTTGAGAAAGCAAAAAATTTTTCGCCATTCTGCTGCTCCAAACGCTTATCCAGAATGGCCTAGGGAAAAAATACACATACCGTTGTAATTGGGCGAGTTTCTACTTTCAGATGCAATAGGAATTTTTGGGTTAGGTCAATCCGTTCGCGAGATATGGGAGTTGGAAGCCAAGGGATGGTTGAGAAGGCAAACAATTTTTCGCAATTCTGCTGCTCCAAACGCTTAACCAGAATGGCCTAGGGAAAAAATACACATACCGTTGTAATCGGGCGAGTTTCTTCTTTCAGACGCAACAGGAATTTTTGGGTTAGGTCAATCCGTTCGCGAGATATGGGAGTTTGAATCCAAGATATGGATGAGAAGGCAAAAAATTTTTCGCAATTCTGCTGCTCCAAACGCTTAACCAGTCTGGCCTAGGGAGAAAATACACATATCGTTGTAATCGGACGAGTTTCTACTTTCAGATGCAACAGGAATATTTGGGTTAGGTCAGTCCGTTCGCGAGATATGGGAGTTTGAAGCCAAGAAATGGTTGAGAAGTCAAAAAATTTTTCGCAATTCTGCTGCTGCAAACGCTTAACCAGAATGGCCTAGGGAAAAAATACACATACCGTTGTATTCGGGCGAGTTTCTACTTTCAGATGCAATAGGAATTTTTGGGATAGGTCAATCCGTTCGCGAGATATGGGGGTTTGAAGCCAAGAAATGGTTGAGAAGGCAAAAAATTTTTCGCACTTCTGCTGCTCCAAGCGCTTAACCAGAATGGCCTAGGGAAAAAATACACATACCGCTGTAATCGGGCGAGATTCTACTTTCAGATGCAATAGGAATTTTTGGGTTAGGTCAATCCGTTTGCGAGATATGGGAGTTTGAAGCCAAGAAATGCTTGATAAGGCAAAAAATTTTTCGCAATTCTGCTGCTCCAAACGCTTAAGCAGAATGGCCTCGGGAAAAAATACACATACCGCTGTAATCGGGCGAGTTTCTACTTTCAGATGCAATAGGTATTTTTGGGTTAGGTCAATCCGTTCGCGAGATATGGGAGTTTGAAGCCAAGAAATGGTTGAGAAGGCAAAAAATTTTTCGCAATTCTGCTGCTCCAAACGCTTAACCAGAATGGCCTAGGGAAAAAATACACATACCGTTGTAATCGGGCGAGTTTCTTCTTTCAGACGCAACAGGAATTTTTGGGTTAGGTCAACCCGTTCGCGAGATATGGGAGTTTGAATCCAAGAAATGGATGAGAAGGCAAAAAATTTTTCGCAATTCTGCTGCTCCAAACGCTTAACCAGAATGGCCTAGGGAAAAAATACACATATCGTTGTAATCGGACGAGTTTTTACTTTCAGATGCAACAGGAATATTTGGGTTAGGTCAGTCCGTTCGCGAGATATGGGAGTTTGAAGCAAAGAAATGGTTGAGAAGGCAAAAAATTTTTCGCACTTCTGCTGCTCCAAACGCTTAACCAGAATGGCCTAGGGAAAAAATACACATACCGTTGTAATCGGGCGAGTTTCTACTTTCAGATGCAATAGGAATTTTTGGGTTAGGTCAATCCGTTCGCGAGATATGGGAGTTTGAAGCCAAGAAATGGTTGAGAAGGCAAAAAATTTTTCGCAATTCTGCTGCTCCAAACGCTTAACCAGAATGGCCTAGGGAAAAAATACACATACCGTTGTAATCGGGCGAGTTTCTACTTTCAGATGCAATAGGTATTTTTGGGTTAGGTCAATCCGTTCGCGAGATATGGGAGTTTGAAGCCAAGAAATGGTTGAGAAAGCAAAAAATTTTTCGCCATTCTGCTGCTCCAAACGCTTATCCAGAATGGCCTAGGGAAAAAATACACATACCGTTGTAATTGGGCGAGTTTCTACTTTCAGATGCAATAGGAATTTTTGGGTTAGGTCAATCCGTTCGCGAGATATGGGAGTTGGAAGCCAAGGGATGGTTGAGAAGGCAAAAAATTTTTCGCAATTCTGCTGCTCCAAACGCTTAACCAGAATGGCCTAGGGAAAAAATACACATACCGTTGTAATCGGGCGAGTTTCTTCTTTCAGACGCAACAGGAATTTTTGGGTTAGGTCAATCCGTTCGCGAGATATGGGAGTTTGAATCCAAGATATGGATGAGAAGGCAAAAAATTTTTCGCAATTCTGCTGCTCCAAACGCTTAACCAGTCTGGCCTAGGGAGAAAATACACATATCGTTGTAATCGGACGAGTTTCTACTTTCAGATGCAACAGGAATATTTGGGTTAGGTCAGTCCGTTCGCGAGATATGGGAGTTTGAAGCCAAGAAATGGTTGAGAAGTCAAAAAATTTTTCGCAATTCTGCTGCTGCAAACGCTTAACCAGAATGGCCTAGGGAAAAAATACACATACCGTTGTATTCGGGCGAGTTTCTACTTTCAGATGCAATAGGAATTTTTGGGATAGGTCAATCCGTTCGCGAGATATGGGGGTTTGAAGCCAAGAAATGGTTGAGAAGGCAAAAAATTTTTCGCACTTCTGCTGCTCCAAGCGCTTAACCAGAATGGCCTAGGGAAAAAATACACATACCGCTGTAATCGGGCGAGATTCTACTTTCAGATGCAATAGGAATTTTTGGGTTAGGTCAATCCGTTTGCGAGATATGGGAGTTTGAAACCAAGAAATGGTTGAGAAGGCAAAAAATTTTTCGCAATTCTGCTGCTCCAAACGCTTAACAAGAATTGCCTAGGGAAAAAATACACATACCGTTGTAATCGGGCGAGTTTCTACTTTCAGATGCAACAGGAATTTTTGGGTTAGGTCAATCCGTTCGCGAGATATGGAAGTTTGAAGCCAAGAAATGGTTGAGAAGGCAAAAAATTTTTCGCAATTCTGCTGCTCCAAACGCTTAACCAGAATGGCCTAGGGAAAAAATACACATACCGTTGTAATCGGGCTAGTTTCTACTTTCAGGTGCAATAGGAATTTTTGGGTTAGGTCAATCCGTTCGCGAGATATGCGAGTTTGAAGCTAAGAAATGGTTGAGAAGACAACAAATTTTTCGCAATGCTGCTGCTCCAAACGCTTAACCAGAATGGCCTAGGGAAAAAATACGCATACAGTTGTAATCGGACGAGTTTCTACTTTCAGACGCAGCAGGAATTTTTGGGTTTGGTCAATCCGTTCGCGAGATATGGGAGTTTGAAGCCAAGAAATGCTTGATAAGGCAAAAAATTTTTCGCAATTCTGCTGCTCCAAACGCTTAAGCAGAATGGCCTCGGGAAAAAATACACATACCGCTGTAATCGGGCGAGTTTCTACTTTCAGATGCAATAGGTATTTTTGGGTTAGGTCAATCCGTTCGCGAGATATGGAAGCTTGAAGCCAAGAAATGGTTGAGAAGGCAAAAAATTTTTCGCAATTCTGCTGCACCAAACGCTTAACCAGAATGGCCTAGGGAAAAAATACACATACCGTTGTAATCGGGCGAGTTTCTACTTTCAGACGCAACAGGGGTTTTTGGGTTAGGTCAATCCGTTCGCTAGATATGGGAGTATGAAGCGAAGAAATGGTTCAGAAGGCAAAAAATTTTTCGCAATTCTGCTGCTCCAAACGCTTAACCAGAATGGCCTAGGGAAAAAATACACATACCGTTGTAATCGGGCTAGTTTCTACTTTCAGAGGCAATAGGAATTTTTGGGTTAGGTCAATCCGTTCGCGAGATATGCGAGTTTGAAGCTAAGAAATGGTTGAGAAGACAACAAATTTTTCGCAATTCTGCTGCTCCAAACGCTTAACCAGAATGGCCTAGGGAAAAAATACACGTACCGTTGTAATCGGGCGAGTTTCTACTTTCAGATGCAATAGGAATTTTTGGGTTAGGTCAATCCGTTCGCGAGATATGGGAGTTTGAAGCCAAGAAATGGTTCAGAAGGCAAAAAATTTATCGCAATTCTGCTGCTCCAAACGCTTAACCAGTATGGCCTCGGGAAAAAATACACATACCGTTGTAATCGGGCTAGTTTCTACTTTCAGAGGCAATAGGAATTTTTGGGTTAGGTCAATCCGTTCGCGAGATATGCGAGTTTGAAGCTAAGAAATGGTTGAGAAGACAACAAATTTTTCGCAATGCTGCTGCTCCAAACGCTTAACCAGAATGGCCTAGGGAAAAAATACGCATACAGTTGTAATCGGACGATTTTCTACTTTCAGACGCAGCAGGAATTTTTGGGTTTGGTCAATCCGTTCGCGAGATATGGGAGTTTGAAGCCAAGAAATGCTTGATAAGGCAAAAAATTTTTCGCAATTCTGCTGCTCCAAACGCTTAAGCAGAATGGCCTCGGGAAAAAATACACATACCGCTGTAATCGGGCGAGTTTCTACTTTCAGATGCAATAGGTATTTTTGGGTTAGGTCAATCCGTTCGCGAGATATGGAAGTTTGAAGCCAAGAAATGGTTGAGAAGGCAAAAAATTTTTCGCAATTCTGCTGCTCCATACGCTTAACCAGAATGGCCTAGGGAAAAAATACACATACCGTTGTAATCGGGCGAGTTTCTACTTTCAGACGCAACAGGGGTTTTTGGGTTAGGTCAATCCGTTCGCTAGATATGGGAGTTTGAAGCCAAGAAATGGTTCAGAAGGCAAAAAATTTTTCGCAATTCTGCTGCTCCAAACGCTTAACCAGAATGGCCTAGGGAAAAAATACACATACCGTTGTAATCGGGCTAGTTTCTACTTTCAGAGGCAATAGGAATTTTTGGGTTAGGTCAATCCGTTCGCGAGATATGCGAGTTTGAAGCTAAGAAATGGTTGAGAAGACAACAAATTTTTCGCAATTCTGCTGCTCCAAACGCTTAACCAGAATGGCCTAGGGAAAAAATACACGTACCGTTGTAATCGGGCGAGTTTCTACTTTCAGATGCAATAGGAATTTTTGGGTTAGGTCAATCCGTTCGCGAGATATGGGAGTTTGAAGCCAAGAAATGGTTCAGAAGGCAAAAAATTTATCGCAATTCTGCTGCTCCAAACGCTTAACCAGTATGGCCTCGGGAAAAAATACACATACCGTTGTAATCGGGCTAGTTTCTACTTTCAGAGGCAATAGGAATTTTTGGGTTAGATCAATCCGTTCGCGAGATATGCGAGTTTGAAGCTAAGAAATGGTTGAGAAGACAACAAATTTTTCGCAATGCTGCTGCTCCAAACGCTTAACCAGAATGGCCTAGGGAAAAAATACGCATACAGTTGTAATCGGACGATTTTCTACTTTCAGACGCAGCAGGAATTTTTGGGTTTGGTCAATCCGTTCGCCAGATATGCGAGTTTGAAGCTAAGAAATGGTTGAGAAGACAACAAATTTTTCGCAATTCTGCTGCTCCAAACGCTTAACCAGAATGGCCTCGGGAAAAAATACACATACCGCTGTAATCGGGCGAGTTTCTACTTTCAGATGCAATAGGAATTTTTGGGTTAGGTCAATCCGTTCGCGAGATATGGGAGTTTGAAGCCAAGAAATGGTTGAGAAGGCAAAAAATTTTTCGCAATTCTGCTGCTCCAAACGCTTAACCAGAATGGCCTAGGGAAAAAATACACAAACCGTTGTAATCGGGCGAGTTTCTTCTTTCAGACGCAACAGGAATTTTTGGGTTAGGTCAATCCGTTCGCGAGATATGGGAGTTTGAATCCAAGAAATGGATGAGAAGGCAAAAAATTTTTCGCAATTCTGCTGCTCCAAACGCTTAACCAGAATGGCCTAGGGAAAAAATACACATATCGTTGTAATCGGACGAGTTTTTACTTTCAGATGCAACAGGAATATTTGGGTTAGGTCAGTCCGTTCGCGAGATATGGGAGTTTGAAGCAAAGAAATGGTTGAGAAGGCAAAAAATTTTTCGCACTTCTGCTGCTCCAAACGCTTAACCAGAATGGCCTAGGGAAAAAATACACATACCGTTGTAATCGGGCGAGTTTCTACTTTCAGATGCAATAGGAATTTTTGGGTTAGGTCAATCCGTTCGCGAGATATGGGAGTTTGAAGCCAAGAAATGGTTGAGAAGGCAAAAAATTTTTCGCAATTCTGCTGCTCCAAACGCTTAACCAGAATGGCCTAGGGAAAAAATACACATACCGTTGTAATCGGGCGAGTTTCTACTTTCAGATGCAATACGTATTTTTGGGTTAGGTCAATCCGTTCGCGAGATATGGGAGTTTGAAGCCAAGAAATGGTTGAGAAGGCAAAAAATTTATCGCAATTCTGCTGCTCCAAACGCTTAACCAGTATGGCCTCGGGAAAAAATACACATACCGTTGTAATCGGGCTAGTTTCTACTTTCAGAGGCAATAGGAATTTTTGGGTTAGGTCAATCCGTTCGCGAGATATGCGAGTTTGAAGCTAAGAAATGGTTGAGAAGACAACAAATTTTTCGCAATGCTGCTGCTCCAAACGCTTAACCAGTATGGCCTAGGGAAAAAATACGCATACAGTTGTAATCGGACGATTTTCTACTTTCAGACGCAGCAGGAATTTTTGGGTTTGGTCAATCCGTTCGCGAGATATGGGAGTTTGAAGCCAAGAAATGCTTGATAAGGCAAAAAATTTTTCGCAATTCTGCTGCTCCAAACGCTTAAGCAGAATGGCCTCGGGAAAAAATACACATACCGCTGTAATCGGGCGAGTTTCTACTTTCAGATGCAATAGGTATTTTTGGGTTAGGTCAATCCGTTCGCGAGATATGGAAGTTTGAAGCCAAGAAATGGTTGAGAAGGCAAAAAATTTTTCGCAATTCTGCTGCTCCATACGCTTAACCAGAATGGCCTAGGGAAAAAATACACATACCGTTGTAATCGGGCGAGTTTCTACTTTCAGACGCAACAGGGGTTTTTGGGTTAGGTCAATCCGTTCGCTAGATATGGGAGTTTGAAGCCAAGAAATGGTTCAGAAGGCAAAAAATTTTTCGCAATTCTGCTGCTCCAAACGCTTAGACAGAATGGCCTAGGGAAAAAATACACATACCGTTGTAATCGGGCTAGTTTCTACTTTCAGAGGCAATAGGAATTTTTGGGTTAGGTCAATCCGATCGCGAGATATGCGAGTTTGAAGCTAAGAAATGGTTGAGAAGACAACAAATTTTTCGCAATTCTGCTGCTCCAAACGCTTAACCAGAATGGCCTAGGGAAAAAATACACGTACCGTTGTAATCGGGCGAGTTTCTACTTTCAGATGCAATAGGAATTTTTGGGTTAGGTCAATCCGTTCGCGAGATATGGGAGTTTGAAGCCAAGAAATGGTTCAGAAGGCAAAAAATTTATCGCAATTCTGCTGCTCCAAACGCTTAACCAGTATGGCCTCGGGAAAAAATACACATACCGTTGTAATCGGGCTAGTTTCTACTTTCAGAGGCAATAGGAATTTTTGGGTTAGATCAATCCGTTCGCGAGATATGCGAGTTTGAAGCTAAGAAATGGTTGAGAAGACAACAAATTTTTCGCAATGCTGCTGCTCCAAACGCTTAACCAGAATGGCCTAGGGAAAAAATACGCATACAGTTGTAATCGGACGATTTTCTACTTTCAGACGCAGCAGGAATTTTTGGGTTTGGTCAATCCGTTCGCCAGATATGCGAGTTTGAAGCTAAGAAATGGTTGAGAAGACAACAAATTTTTCGCAATTCTGCTGCTCCAAACGCTTAACCAGAATGGCCTCGGGAAAAAATACACATACCGCTGTAATCGGGCGAGTTTCTACTTTCAGATGCAATAGGAATTTTTGGGTTAGGTCAATCCGTTCGCGAGATATGGGAGTTTGAAGCCAAGAAATGGTTGAGAAGGCAAAAAATTTTTCGCAATTCTGCTGCTCCAAACGCTTAACCAGAATGGCCTAGGGAAAAAATACACAAACCGTTGTAATCGGGCGAGTTTCTTCTTTCAGACGCAACAGGAATTTTTGGGTTAGGTCAATCCGTTCGCGAGATATGGGAGTTTGAATCCAAGAAATGGATGAGAAGGCAAAAAATTTTTCGCAATTCTGCTGCTCCAAACGCTTAACCAGAATGGCCTAGGGAAAAAATACACATATCGTTGTAATCGGACGAGTTTTTACTTTCAGATGCAACAGGAATATTTGGGTTAGGTCAGTCCGTTCGCGAGATATGGGAGTTTGAAGCAAAGAAATGGTTGAGAAGGCAAAAAATTTTTCGCACTTCTGCTGCTCCAAACGCTTAACCAGAATGGCCTAGGGAAAAAATACACATACCGTTGTAATCGGGCGAGTTTCTACTTTCAGATGCAATAGGAATTTTTGGGTTAGGTCAATCCGTTCGCGAGATATGGGAGTTTGAAGCCAAGAAATGGTTGAGAAGGCAAAAAATTTTTCGCAATTCTGCTGCTCCAAACGCTTAACCAGAATGGCCTAGGGAAAAAATACACATACCGTTGTAATCGGGCGAGTTTCTACTTTCAGATGCAATACGTATTTTTGGGTTAGGTCAATCCGTTCGCGAGATATGGGAGTTTGAAGCCAAGAAATGGTTGAGAAAGCAAAAAATTTTTCGCCATTCTGCTGCTCCAAACGCTTATCCAGAATGGCCTAGGGAAAAAATACACATACCGTTGTAATTGGGCGAGTTTCTACTTTCAGATGCAATAGGAATTTTTGGGTTAGGTCAATCCGTTCGCGAGATATGGGAGTTGGAAGCCAAGGGATGGTTGAGAAGGCAAAAAATTTTTCGCAATTCTGCTGCTCCAAACGCTTAACCAGAATGGCCTAGGGAAAAAATACACATACCGTTGTAATCGGGCGAGTTTCTTCTTTCAGACGCAACAGGAATTTTTGGGTTAGGTCAATCCGTTCGCGAGATATGGGAGTTTGAATCCAAGATATGGATGAGAAGGCAAAAAATTTTTCGCAATTCTGCTGCTCCAAACGCTTAACCAGTCAGGCCTAGGGAGAAATTACACATATCGTTGTAATCGGACGAGTTTCTACTTTCAGATGCAACAGGAATATTTGGGTTAGGTCAGTCCGTTCGCGAGATATGGGAGTTTGAAGCCAAGAAATGGTTGAGAAGTCAAAAAATTTTTCGCAATTCTGCTGCTGCAAACGCTTAACCAGAATGGCCTAGGGAAAAAATACACAAACCGTTGTATTCGGGCGAGTTTCTACTTTCAGATGCAATAGGAATTTTTGGGTTAGGTCAATCCGTTCGCGAGATATGGGGGTTTGAAGCCAAGAAATGGTTGAGAAGGCAAAAAATTTTTCGCAATTCTGCTGCTCCAAACGCTTAACCAGAATGGCCTAGGGAAAAAATACACATACCGTTGTAATCGGGCTAGTTTCTACTTTCAGAGGCAATAGGAATTTTTGGGTTAGGTCAATCCGTTCGCGAGATATGCGAGTTTGAAGCTAAGAAATGGTTGAGAAGACAACAAATTTTTCGCAATGCTGCTGCTCCAAACGCTTAACCAGAATGGCCTAGGGAAAAAATACGCATACAGTTGTAATCGGACGATTTTCTACTTTCAGACGCAGCAGGAATTTTTGGGTTTGGTCAATCCGTTCGCCAGATATGCGAGTTTGAAGCTAAGAAATGGTTGAGAAGACAACAAATTTTTCGCAATTCTGCTGCTCCAAACGCTTAACCAGAATGGCCTCGGGAAAAAATACACATACCGCTGTAATCGGGCGAGTTTCTACTTTCAGATGCAATAGGAATTTTTGGGTTAGGTCAATCCGTTCGCGAGATATGGGAGTTTGAAGCCAAGAAATGGTTGAGAAGGCAAAAAATTTTTCGCAATTCTGCTGCTCCAAACGCTTAACCAGAATGGCCTAGGGAAAAAATACACATACCGTTGTAATCGGGCGAGTTTCTTCTTTCAGACGCAACAGGAATTTTTGGGTTAGGTCAATCCGTTCGCGAGATATGGGAGTTTGAATCCAAGAAATGGATGAGAAGGCAAAAAATTTTTCGCAATTCTGCTGCTCCAAACGCTTAACCAGAATGGCCTAGGGAAAAAATACACATATCGTTGTAATCGGACGAGTTTTTACTTTCAGATGCAACAGGAATATTTGGGTTTGGTCAGTCCGTTCGCGAGATATGGGAGTTTGAAGCAAAGAAATGGTTGAGAAGGCAAAAAATTTTTCGCACTTCTGCTGCTCCAAACGCTTAACCAGAATGGCCTAGGGAAAAAATACACATACCGTTGTAATCGGGCGAGTTTCTACTTTCAGATGCAATAGGAATTTTTGGGTTAGGTCAATCCGTTCGCGAGATATGGGAGTTTGAAGCCAAGAAATGGTTGAGAAGGCAAAAAATTTTTCGCAATTCTGCTGCTCCAAACGCTTAACCAGAATGGCCTAGGGAAAAAATACACATACCGTTGTAATCGGGCGAGTTTCTACTTTCAGATGCAATAGGTATTTTTGGGTTAGGTCAATCCGTTCGCGAGATATGGGAGTTTGAAGCCAAGAAATGGTTGAGAAAGCAAAAAATTTTTCGCCATTCTGCTGCTCCAAACGCTTATCCAGAATGGCCTAGGGAAAAAATACACATACCGTTGTAATTGGGCGAGTTTCTACTTTCAGATGCAATAGGAATTTTTGGGTTAGGTCAATCCGTTCGCGAGATATGGGAGTTGGAAGCCAAGGGATGGTTGAGAAGGCAAAAAATTTTTCGCAATTCTGCTGCTCCAAACGCTTAACCAGAATGGCCTAGGGAAAAAATACAGATACCGTTGTAATCGGGCGAGTTTCTTCTTTCAGACGCAACAGGAATTTTTGGGTTAGGTCAATCCGTTCGCGTGATATGGGAGTTTGAATCCAAGATATGGATGAGAAGGCAAAGAATTTTTCGCAATTCTGCTGCTCGAAACGCTTAACCAGTCTGGCCTAGGGAGAAATTACACATATCGTTGTAATCGGACGAGTTTCTACTTTCAGATGCAACAGGAATATTTGGGTTAGGTCAGTCCGTTCGCGAGATATGGGAGTTTGAAGCCAAGAAATGGTTGAGAAGTCAAAAAATTTTTCGCAATTCTGCTGCTGCAAACGCTTAACCAGAATGGCCTAGGGAAAAAATACACAAACCGTTGTATTCGGGCGAGTTTCTACTTTCAGATGCAATAGGAATTTTTGGGTTAGGTCAATCCGTTCGCGAGATATGGGGGTTTGAAGCCAAGAAATGGTTGAGAAGGCAAAAAATTTTTCGCACTTCTGCTGCTCCAAGCGCTTAACCAGAATGGCCTAGGGAAAAAATACACATACCGCTGTAATCGGGCGAGATTCTACTTTCAGATGCAATAGGAATTTTTGGGTTAGGTCAATCCGTTTGCGTGATATGGGAGTTTGAAACCAAGAAATGGTTGAGAAGGCAAAAAATTTTTCGCAATTCTGCTGCTCCAAACGCTTAACAAGAATTGCCTAGGGAAAAAATACACATACCGTTGTAATCGGGCGAGTTTCTACTTTCAGATGCAACAGGAATTTTTGGGTTAGGTCAATCCGTTCGCGAGATATGGGAGTTTGAAGCTAAGAAATGGTTGAGAAGACAACAAATTTTTCGCACTTCTGCTGATCCAAACGCTTAACCAGAATGGCCTAGGGAAAAAATACACATGCCGTTGTAATCGGGCGAGTTTCTACTTTCAGATGCAATTGGAATTTTTGGGTTAGGTCAATCCGTTCGCGAGATATGGGAGTTTGAAGCCAAGAAATGGTTGAGAAGGCAAAAAATTTTTCGCAATTCTGCTGCTCCAAACGCTTAACCAGAATGGCCTAGGGAAAAAATACACATACCGCTGTAATCGGGCGAGTTTCTACTTTCAGGTGCAATAGGAATTTTTGGGTTAGGTCAATCCGTTCGCGAGATATGGGAGTTTGAAGCTAAGAAATGATTGAGAAGGCAAAAAATTTTTCGCAATTCTGCTGCTCCAAACGCTTAAACAGAATCGCCTAGGGAAAAAATACACATACCGCTGTAATCGGGCGAGATTCTACTTTGAGATGCAATAGGAATTTTTGGGTTAGGTCAATCCGTTCGCGAGATATGGGAGTTTGAAGCCAAGAAATGGTTGAGAAGGCAAAAAATTTTTCGCAATTCTGCTGCTCCAAACGCTTAACCAGAATGGCCTAGGGAAAAAATACACATACCGTTGTAATCGGGCGAGTTTCTACTTTCAGATGCAATAGGTATTTTTGGGTTAGGTCAATCCGTTCGCGAGATATGGGAGTTTGAAGCCAAGAAATGGTTGAGAAAGCAAAAAATTTTTCGCCATTCTGCTGCTCCAAACGCTTATCCAGAATGGCCTAGGGAAAAAATACACATACCGTTGTAATTGGGCGAGTTTCTACTTTCAGATGCAATAGGAATTTTTGGGTTAGGTCAATCCGTTCGCGAGATATGGGAGTTGGAAGCCAAGGGATGGTTGAGAAGGCAAAAAATTTTTCGCAATTCTGCTGCTCCAAACGCTTAACCAGAATGGCCTAGGGAAAAAATACACATACCGTTGTAATCGGGCGAGTTTCTTCTTTCAGACGCAACAGGAATTTTTGGGTTAGGTCAATCCGTTCGCGAGATATGGGAGTTTGAATCCAAGATATGGATGAGAAGGCAAAAAATTTTTCGCAATTCTGCTGCTCCAAACGCTTAACCAGTCTGGCCTAGGGAGAAATTACACATATCGTTGTAATCGGACGAGTTTCTACTTTCAGATGCAACAGGAATATTTGGGTTAGGTCAGTCCGTTCGCGAGATATGGGAGTTTGAAGCCAAGAAATGGTTGAGAAGTCAACAAATTTTTCGCAATTCTGCTGCTGCAAACGCTTAACCAGAATGGCCTAGGGAAAAAATACACAAACCGTTGTATTCGGGCGAGTTTCTACTTTCAGATGCAATAGGAATTTTTGGGTTAGGTCAATCCGTTCGCGAGATATGGGGGTTTGAAGCCAAGAAATGGTTCAGAAGGCAAAAAATTTTTCGCACTTCTGCTGCTCCAAGCGCTTAACCAGAATGGCCTAGGGAAAAAATACACATACCGCTGTAATCGGGCGAGATTCTACTTTCAGATGCAATAGGAATTTTTGGGTTAGGTCAATCCGTTTGCGTGATATGGGAGTTTGAAACCAAGAAATGGTTGAGAAGGCAAAAAATTCTTCGCAATTCTGCTGCTCCAAACGCTTAACAAGAATTGCCTAGGGAAAAAATACACATACCGTTGTAATCGGGCGAGTTTCTACTTTCAGATGCAACAGGAATTTTTGGGTTAGGTCAATCCGTTCGCGAGATATGGGAGTTTGAAGCTAAGAAATGGTTGAGAAGACAACAAATTTTTCGCACTTCTGCTGATCCAAACGCTTAACCAGAATGGCCTAGGGAAAAAATACACATGCCGCTGTAATCGGGCGAGTTTCTACTTTCAGATGCAATTGGAATTTTTGGGTTAGGTCAATCCGTTCGCGAGATATGGGAGTTTGAAGCCAAGAAATGGTTGAGAAGGCAAAAAATTTTTCGCAATTCTGCTGCTCCAAACGCTTAACCAGAATGGCCTAGGGAAAAAATACACATACCGCTGTAATCGGGCGAGTTTCTACTTTCAGGTGCAATAGGAATTTTTGGGTTAGGTCAATCCGTTCGCGAGATATGGGAGTTTGAAGCTAAGAAATGATTGAGAAGGCAAAAAATTTTTCGCAATTCTGCTGCTCCAAACGCTTAAACAGGATCGCCTAGGGAAAAAATACACATACCGCTGTAATCGGGCGAGATTCTACTTTGAGATGCAATAGGAATTTTTGGGTTAGGTCAATCCGTTCGCGAGATATGGGAGTTTGAAGCCAAGAAATGGTTCGGAAGGCAAAAAATTTATCGCAATTCTGCTAATCCAAACGCTTAACCAGAATGGCCTAGGGAGAAAATACACATACCGTTGTAATCGGGCTAGTTTCTACTTTCAGAGGCAATAGGAATTTTTGGGTTAGGTCAATCCGTTCGCGAGATATGCGAGTTTGAAGCTAAGAAATGGTTGAGAAGACAACAAATTTTTCGCAATGCTGCTGCTCCAAACGCTTAACCAGATTGGCCTAGGGAAAAAATACGCATACAGTTGTAATCGGACGAGTTTCTACTTTCAGACGCAGCAGGAATTTTTGGATTTGGTCAATCCGTTCGCGAGATATGGGAGTTTGAAGCCAAGAAATGCTTGATAAGGCAAAAAATTTTTCGCAATTCTGCTGCTCCAAACGCTTAAGCAGAATGGCCTCGGGAAAAAATACACATACCGCTGTAAGCGGGCGAGTTTCTACTTTCAGATGCAATAGGTATTTTTGGGTTAGGTCAATCCGTTCGCGAGATATGGAAGTTTGAAGCCAAGAAATGGTTGAGAAGGCAAAAAATTTTTCGCAATTCTGCTGCTCCAAACGCTTAACCAGAATGGACTAGGGAAAAAATACACATACCGTTGTAATCGGGCGAGTTTCTACTTTCAGACGCAACAGGGGTTTTTGGGTTAGGTCAATCCGTTCGCTAGATATGGGAGTTTGAATCAAAGAAATGGATGAGAAGGCAAAAAATTTTTCGCAATTCTGCTGCTCCAAACGCTTAACCAGAATGGCCTAGGGAAAAAATACACATACCGTTGTAATCGGGCTAGTTTCTACTTTCAGAGGCAATAGGAATTTTTGGGTTAGGTCAATCCGTTCGCGAGATATGCGAGTTTGAAGCTAAGAAATGGTTGAGAAGACAACAAATTTTTCGCAATTCTGCTGGTACAAACGCTTAACCAGAATGGCCTAGGGAAAAAATACACATACCGTTGTAATCGGGCGAGTTTCTACTTTCAGATGCAATAGGAATTTTTGGGTTAGGTCAATCCGTTCGCGAGATATGGGAGTTTGAAGCCAAGAAATGGTTCAGAAGGCAAAAAATTTATCGCAATTCTGCTGCTCCAAACGCTTAACCAGTATGGCCTCGGGAAAAAATACACATACCGTTGTAATCGGGCTAGTTTCTACTTTCAGAGGCAATAGGAATTTTTGGGTTAGGTCAATCCGTTCGCGAGATATGCGAGTTTGAAGCTAAGAAATGGTTGAGAAGACAACAAATTTTTCGCAATGCTGCAGCTCCAAACGCTTAACCAGAATGGCCTAGGGAAAAAATACGCATACAGTTGTAATCGGACGATTTTCTACTTTCAGACGCAGCAGGAATTTTTGGGTTTGGTCAATCCGTTCGCCAGATATGCGAGTTTGAAGCTAAGAAATGGTTGAGAAGACAACAAATTTTTCGCAATTCTGCTGCTCCAAACGCTTAACCAGAATGGCCTAGGGAAAAAATACACATACCGTTGTAATCGGGCGAGTTTCTACTTTCAGATGCAATAGGAATTTTTGGGTTAGGTCAATCCGTTCGCGAGATATGGGAGTTTGAAGCCAAGAAATGGTTGAGAAGGCAAAAAATTTTTCGCAATTCTGCTGCTCCAAACGCTTAACCAGAATGGCCTAGGGAAAAAATACACATACCGTTGTAATCGGGCGAGTTTCTTCTTTCAGACGCAACAGAAATTTTTGGGTTAGGTCAATCCGTTCGCGAGATATGGGAGTTTGAATCCAAGAAATGGATGAGAAGGCAAAAAATTTTTCGCAATTCTGCTGCTCCAAACGCTTAACCAGAATGGCCTAGGGAAAAAATACACATATCGTTGTAATCGGACGAGTTTTTACTTTCAGATGCAACAGGAATATTTGGGTTAGGTCAGTCCGTTCGCGAGATATGGGAGTTTGAAGCAAAGAAATGGTTGAGAAGGCAAAAAATTTTTCGCACTTCTGCTGCTCCAAACGCTTAACCAGAATGGCCTAGGGAAAAAATACACATACCGTTGTAATCGGGCTAGTTTCTACTTTCAGAGGCAATAGGAATTTTTGGGTTAGGTCAATCCGTTCGCGAGATATGCGAGTTTGAAGCTAAGAAATGGTTGAGAAGACAACAAATTTTTCGCAATGCTGCTGCTCCAAACGCTTAACCAGAATGGCCTAGGGAAAAAATACGCATACAGTTGTAATCGGACGAGTTTCTACTTTCAGACGCAGCAGGAATTTTTGGATTTGGTCAATCCGTTCGCGAGATATGGGAGTTTGAAGCCAAGAAATGCTTGATAAGGCAAAAAATTTTTCGCAATTCTGCTGCTCCAAACGCTTAAGCAGAATGGCCTCGGGAAAAAATACACATACCGCTGTAAGCGGGCGAGTTTCTACTTTCAGATGCAATAGGTATTTTTGGGTTAGGTCAATCCGTTCGCGAGATATGGAAGTTTGAAGCCAAGAAATGGTTGAGAAGGCAAAAAATTTTTCGCAATTCTGCTGCTCCAAACGCTTAACCAGAATGGACTAGGGAAAAAATACACATACCGTTGTAATCGGGCGAGTTTCTACTTTCAGACGCAACAGGGGTTTTTGGGTTAGGTCAATCCGTTCGCTAGATATGGGAGTTTGAATCAAAGAAATGGATGAGAAGGCAAAAAATTTTTCGCAATTCTGCTGCTCCAAACGCTTAACCAGAATGGCCTAGGGAAAAAATACACATACCGTTGTAATCGGGCTAGTTTCTACTTTCAGAGGCAATAGGAATTTTTGGGTTAGGTCAATCCGTTCGCGAGATATGCGAGTTTGAAGCTAAGAAATGGTTGAGAAGACAACAAATTTTTCGCAATTCTGCTGCTCCAAACGCTTAACCAGAATGGCCTAGGGAAAAAATACACATACCGTTGTAATCGGGCGAGTTTCTACTCTCAGATGCAATAGGAATTTTTGGGTTAGGTCAATCCGTTCGCGAGATATGGGAGTTTGAAGCCAAGGAATGGTTCAGAAGGCAAAAAATTTATCGCAATTCTGCTGCTCCAAACGCTTAACCAGTATGGCCTCGGGAAAAAATACACATACCGTTGTAATCGGGCTAGTTTCTACTTTCAGAGGCAATAGGAATTTTTGGGTTAGGTCAATCCGTTCGCGAGATATGCGAGTTTGAAGCTAAGAAATGGTTGAGAAGACAACAAATTTTTCGCAATGCTGCAGCTCCAAACGCTTAACCAGAATGGCCTAGGGAAAAAATACGCATACAGTTGTAATCGGACGATTTTCTACTTTCAGACGCAGCAGGAATTTTTGGGTTTGGTCAATCCGTTCGCCAGATATGCGAGTTTGAAGCTAAGAAATGGTTGACAAGACAACAAATTTTTCGCAATTCTGCTGCTCCAAACGCTTAACCAGAATGGCCTAGGGAAAAAATACACACACCGTTGTAATCGGGCGAGTTTCTACTTTCAGATGCAATAGGAATTTTTGGGTTAGGTCAATCCGTTCGCGAGATATGGGAGTTTGAAGCCAAGAAATGGTTGAGAAGGCAAAAAATTTTTCGCAATTCTGCTGCTCCAAACGCTTAACCAGAATGGCCTAGGGAAAAAATACACATACCGTTGTAATCGGGCGAGTTTCTTCTTTCAGACGCAACAGGAATTTTTGGGTTAGGTCAATCCGTTCGCGAGATATGGGAGTTTGAATCCAAGAAATGGATGAGAAGGCAAAAAATTTTTCGCAATTCTGCTGCTCCAAACGCTTAACCAGAATGGCCTAGGGAAAAAATACACATATCGTTGTAATCGGACGAGTTTTTACTTTCAGATGCAACAGGAATATTTGGGTTAGGTCAGTCCGTTCGCGAGATATGGGAGTTTGAAGCAAAGAAATGGTTGAGAAGGCAAAAAATTTTTCGCACTTCTGCTGCTCCAAACGCTTAACCAGAATGGCCTAGGGAAAAAATACACATACCGTTGTAATCGGGCGAGTTTCTACTTTCAGATGCAATAGGAATTTTTGGGTTAGGTCAATCCGTTCGCGAGATATGGGAGTTTGAAGCCAAGAAATGGTTGAGAAGGCAAAAAATTTTTCGCAATTCTGCTGCTCCAAACGCTTAACCAGAATGGCCTAGGGAAAAAATACACATACCGTTGTAATCGGGCGAGTTTCTACTTTCAGATGCAATAGGTATTTTTGGGTTAGGTCAATCCGTTCGCGAGATATGGGAGTTTGAAGCCAAGAAATGGTTGAGAAAGCAAAAAATTTTTCGCCATTCTGCTGCTCCAAACGCTTATCCAGAATGGCCTAGGGAAAAAATACACATACCGTTGTAATTGGGCGAGTTTCTACTTTCAGATGCAATAGGAATTTTTGGGTTAGGTCAATCCGTTCGCGAGATATGGGAGTTGGAAGCCAAGGGATGGTTGAGAAGGCAAAAAATTTTTCGCAATTCTGCTGCTCCAAACGCTTAACCAGAATGGCCTAGGGAAAAAATACACATACCGTTGTAATCGGGCGAGTTTCTTCTTTCAGACGCAACAGGAATTTTTGGGTTAGGTCAATCCGCTCGCGAGATATGGGAGTTTGAATCCAAGATATGGATGAGAAGGCAAAAAATTTTTCGCAATTCTGCTGCTCCAAACGCTTAACCAGTCTGGCCTAGGGAGAAAATACACATATCGTTGTAATCGGACGAGTTTCTACTTTCAGATGCAACAGGAATATTTGGGTTAGGTCAGTCCGTTCGCGAGATATGGGAGTTTGAAGCCAAGAAATGGTTGAGAAGTCAAAAAATTTTTCGCAATTCTGCTGCTGCAAACGCTTAACCAGAATGGCCTAGGGAAAAAATACACATTCCGTTGTATTCGGGCGAGTTTCTACTTTCAGATGCAATAGGAATTTTTGGGTTAGGTCAATCCGTTCGCGAGATATGGGGGTTTGAAGCCAAGAAATGGTTGAGAAGGCAAAAAATTTTTCGCACTTCTGCTGCTCCAAGCGCTTAACCAGAATGGCCTAGGGAAAAAATACACATACCGCTGTAATCGGGCGAGATTCTACTTTCAGATGCAATAGGAATTTTTGGGTTAGGTCAATCCGTTTGCGAGATATGGGAGTTTGAAACCAAGAAATGGTTGAGAAGGCAAAAAATTTTTCGCAATTCTGCTGCTCCAAACGCTTAACAAGAATTGCCTAGGGAAAAAATACACATACCGTTGTAATCGGGCGAGTTTCTACTTTCAGATGCAA